>NC_133770.1:303359980-303373316 GCF_003597395.2 Chelonoidis abingdonii | reverse complement strand
GATTTGAAAGTATCTTGTCCCTCTATTGGTCCTCTGGTCAGGTGTCAGCCAGGTTTACTGAGCTTCTTAACCCTTTACAGGTAAAAGAGACATTAATCCTTAACCATCTGTTTATGACATCTCCCATCTTCCATGACTTTTCAAAGATAACTGCTAATGGCTCAGATATATCCTCACTCAGTTCCTTGAGTATTCTAGAATGCATTTTCATCAGGCCCAGGTGACTTGAAGACATCTTATTTGTCCAGGTAATATTTAACTTGTTCTTTCCCTATTATAGCCTCTTCTGATCCTACCTGATTTTCACTGGCATTCACTATGTTAAACGTCCAATCACCACCAACCATCTTGGTGAAAACCGAAACAAAGAAGTCATTAAACACCTCTGCTATGTCCTCATTTCTGTTGTTATTATAATAATAATATATTTAATAAGTTATAATAATAACTTAATTATAATTATAATAACAATGAAGAAACCATCTTCAGCCTAGGGTTGCCAACTGTCTAATCACACAAATTCAACATCCCTGCCAAGTCCCTTCTCCAAGGTGCCATTCCCTGCTCACTTCATCCCCTGTCCCTCCATCAATCTCTGTCCCCCACCCTAACTCACTTTCACCAGACTGGGGCAGGCGGTTGGGTGCAGGTGTGTGTGTGGCTCTGGGCTGGGGAGTGGGGCCAAGGGGTTCAGAGTGCGGGAGGGGGTTCCAGGCTAAGCCTGGAGCAGAGGGTTGGGGTACAGGAGGGGGTGTGCGGTTTGGGCTCTGGGACAGAGTTTGGGTGTAGGAGGGGGATCAGGGCTGGGGTAGGAGTGCAGAAGGGGGTAAGGGTTATGGGTTCCAGCCAGGCAGTGCTTACCTTGGGCAGCTCCCGGAAGCGGACGGCATATCTGGCTCCTAGGCTCAGGGATGGCCAGGTGGCTCTGCACACCGCCCCTTGCCTTCAGGCACTGCCCCCACAGCTCCTATTGGGGGCAGCGCTCAGAGACCTCCTGGCTGCTCTTGCACATAGGAGCTGAACATGTCAACTGCTTCCGGGAGCTGCACGGAGCCAGAGCAGGTAGGGTGTCTGCTTTAGACTCGCTGCGCTGCCAACTGGACTTTGGCCTATTAAAATTTCCTGGATTGCCTTTAATAGTCACCAGGAGATTGAGGCCAATTCCAGGAGACTCCTGGCCAGTCTGGGAGGGTTGGCAACCCTGCTTCAGCCCACTTCCCTTTTCATATGGGTGCTTGGAGCCTCTGTTTTGTGCTGCACATGGCTGAGAGTCCCTTTGAGTTTAGAGCTGCAGTGGCTGTTTGTTTTATTGCAGGCCTTCATTGCGATGGTGAAGAAGGAGCAGGAAGAAGCTGAACGGGAGAGACAGAAAGAGGAAGAAAAAAAGAAGCAGCAACGAGAAATACAACAAAGGAAGAAACGGATGCTGGAGGCGGCATTTGATGGGGATGTGGAAGAGATGAAGGCTGTGTTAAAGGAAGTTAGTACTTGGCAGGGAAGAGGTTCCATAGGAACTGGAATACACATAAGAAAGGGAGGACCTCATGTCCTTTTCCATGAGCTCTGTTCATTTCCAAATGTATTTATTTGGATCGTAGTCCGTTGCTGAAGGCTGTAGAAATGATTCCTTCTGAAACATGCTTTATGCAAGAGGCCCCAAGCCTCCTGGTTCCTCCCCTCAGAGACTTGTTCGTTAGGTAACAAAGGACAAAACATAAATGAAGTAGGGAGCTAGTAAGGTGTTTGCCATGCATCTGATGGGTTGCATCATGCTGTGTTTGTCTCTTCCTGCCTCTAATCTCTTTTTGCCTGCTTTGATTGTGAGCTCTTTGATGCAGGGACTATGCTTTGTGTGTGTCTGGAACATAGTTGAAACTTCACAATGTAAATAAACTGTATGCAAAAATCTCTCTTCACTAATCTTTCAGCTAATACACAATTCCCAGGGGTACCCAGAGCAGAAGGCATTCTTTTTGCATTCTCCATGTTTATATTCTCCATTTGTGTGTTTCTATCCAGGTGTCAGATTTGGATACTAAGAATGGTGTGGGTACCGATGAAAAAGGGAAGGCCACACGTCTCTGTAATCACATCAACATGGTGGAGTGCACTGACGCTAATGGGAACACTCCCCTTTTGGAGGCAGCAGGAGGTGGCCACCCCAGTGCTATCAAGCTGCTGATAGAAAATGGAGCCAATCCCAACTGCAAGGTACGAAATTGTGGTGGTGAAAGGAAATAGGCCACAACTGAAATGGGAACTGCCTGAGATTCAATAGAACAAGACTCACAGCAACTTGTATAAACAATGTTATGAAAGATAGCTTGGCTAGATTGTGGGGTCAGTTAATGTGCTATGTGTCTAATTGCACTTCAGTACTCAACTCATACTGCCTTACTTGCTGTAATGGGGATAAGAGGGCAAGATTCAATCCTTAGTAGGTAATTAACCCCTAAAACAGTCCACTGGGGGTCCAGAATTGATATCCATGGGGGAGAGATCTCCAAGGTGGTAAATAGTTAGGAGGGGCTGTGTTAAATCCTCCACTAGCAGAATCCCCAGCACAGTAATCAAGTGGTTTCTTCATGTGTTTGTCCACATGGGTTGTAGCCTTTGTGCACATGCGTACCATGCATAGGAGACTGGACTCTTTGGGCCAGCAGAGTCCGTTGGGGCCATGCCTGTGCTCTGGATGACCTTGCCCCCCACAGCCCAAGGCCATCAAGTGTGGAGGTGCCCTACTGTCCCTCAGTGCCTTCCTACCACTAATAGTAGTGAGACAACAACAACAAGGAGTCCAGTGGCACCTTAAAGATGAACAGATTTATTTGGGAATAAGCTTTCGTGGGTAACAAACCCACTTCTTCAGATGCCTGGAGTGCAAAATTACAGATGCAGACATTATTATACTGACCATCAATTGGTTTGTTACCCACGAAAGCTTATGCCCAAATAAATCTGTTCATCTTTAAGGTGCCATTGGACTCCTTGTTGTTTTTGTGGATACAGACTAACACAACTACCCCCTGGTAGTGACACAGAATCCCTGCAGTGTCCACTTGCTTCTCTGCCAGCATTAGTGTTAAAGTTCTTAGGACTTGGCCATGCAGTGAGATAATGCATGGCAAGCTAGTACACTGTAGATTCACACCCTAGCTTCCCAGATGTTAACTTGTCGTGTAGACAAGCTCTTAGTATTATTAATTAATTATTTGTTAGTCTGTAAGCATCTTAGTCATCTCAGTCTCAACAGTCAAAGAACAGCCAATAGCCTGACAAAAGTCCCTCTGCTGCCTCTGTGCTAACAGTTAAACATGTACCAGTGATACCCACTAAACGTGGACTGCCCTTTCTCCAGCGTCAGCCTCAATATACTAATAGCTTCAGTAACTTGTTCATTGGCACCTAGTTCATAGGTACAGTCCCTGTGGTACCACGGGATTTAGCTATAGACCAGGTACTGGAGTCATCATTGCTAGACAGGTTGAAGGTGAGGCTGGCTAGGCCACCAGTCACCAAGACCTCTGTACTGCAAATGATAAGTGTCAGCAGTATCAACTCCATCAATACCAGAGTGGAGGGGACATTGTACACTTCAAAGTTTAGCCCTACCTTCAGAGCAGGTGTACTCCTTTTCATTCTCACAGTCAATGCGCAGTAGGGGCTCATCTCCCACTTGCTCACCCTCCCTCCCTTCTATGGGGATTACAATGGGAATCTGGGAGGGACTCCAGGGACTGGTCTCGTGATGGGAAATGGCATGAATCTCATAGGCCCCCTGGTGTGTCTACCAGTGCAGTGTTCATATGCCTATTGACCTTGGCCTTACTGGACACCACAGGGCATGTGATCCCATACCTGCCTCTCACCCCCCGCCCCAGAACTAGATCCCTTTCTCCCAAACTGGTCAATTACTGTAGCCTCAGATGCTAGAGACAGGAGGAGGAGAGCGATAAATATCAGGCAGATGAGGGAGAACAATTAATCTTATCTGAAATTTCCTCATCATAGAATCATAGAATATTAGGATTGGAAAGGGGGTGCTCTAAGGGAACCAACTCCAGGAAACAGCCCCGGGGTCAGAGCTGCCAGACCTCAGCACTCTGCCAGTGGCACCGTGCAGAGGCTGGAGTCCCCCAGATGGATATGATCCTGGCTGGCCATCAGGAAGGGTTCATCTGTCTTGTTAAGAGTGGGGAGCATTGTGTGTATGGTGTGTGCATTCTGTTTTGGTAATTGTTAATAGGTGGGGCTTGAGTGGGGTATTACTGTGTGGAGCTCTTTTGCTGGTGAGAGACCCCGTAAACCCACAAAAGATTAAGCCCTGAGTCTACAGGTAAAGGGTGTTTCATAGAATACTGTATTAGGGTTGGAAGAGACCTCAGGAGGTCATCTAATCCAACCCCCTGCTCAAAGCAGGACCAACCGCAACTAAATCATCCCAGCCAGGGCTTTGTCAAGTCAGACCTTGAAAACCTCTAAGGATGGAGATTCCACCACCTCCTTAGGGAACCCATTCCAGTGCTTCACCACCCTCCTAGTGAAATAGTGTTTCCTAATATACAACCTAGACCTTCCCCACTGCAACTTGAGACAATTGCTCCTTGTTCTGTCATCTGCCACCACTGAGAACTGCCTAGGTCCATCCTCTTTGGAACCCCTTTTCAGGTAATTGAAGGCTGCTGTCAAATCCCCCCTCCCTCTTCTCTTCTACAAATTAAATAAGCCCAGTTCCCTCAGTCTCTACTCATAAGTCATGTGTCCCAGGCCCCTAATCATTTTCATTGCCCTCCGCTGGACTCTCTCCAACTTGTCCACATCTCTTCTGTAGTGGGAGGGACCAAAACTGGATGCCTCACCAGTGCTGAATAGAGGGGAATAATCACTTCTCTCGATCTGCTGGCAGTGCTCCTACTAATACAGCCCAATATGCCGTTGACCTTCTTGGCAATGAGGCACGCTGCTGACTCATATCCAGCTTCTCATCCACTGTAATACCCAAGTCCTTTTTTGCAGAACTGCTGCTTAGCCAGTTGGTCCCCAGGCTGTAGCAGTGCATGGGATTCTTCCCTCCTAAGTGCAGGACTCTGCACTTGTCCTTGTTGAACCTCATCAGATTTCTTTTGGCCCAATCCTCCAATTTGCCTAGATCACTCTGGACCCTATTCCTACCGTCCAGCATATCTACAGCACCAGATGCAAGAGGTGTTTTTGGTTTTTGGGGAAGGACGGTAGGCAGGGTGCATGGAAATAAACAGTATTGTATAGCCTGTATGGATTATTTCTAGAACTCATTTGTCCATGGTGGTGGGTTTCCATGCTGAATAGAAAGGAGTGAAACAGTATCCAAAACGGGGAATGGTCAGAGATGGAGTGAGCACTGATGAACGGAGTAGGTTGTTCAGGCCTTTGACCAAACTCTCAAAATTGTTGTTTCGACAAGGGTTGTTGGGAAGCTGATGGGTGGAGCTGGTTGATGTCTTGGAGGTCTCTGCTTCTGTCGTTGTGAATCACATTGCCTCAGTTTTTATGTGTATGGGGAAGAAATGTGCACTGAGAAGGACAGTATCTACCCTGTTTTTTTCCACGTTGCAGGTGTGTATATATACCCACAGAACAAAGGGTTGCCTGAGAATCCTTCAGGATGTAGAGGGTCTCATCAGTCTTTGTGGCAAACAGCTTTTGGCCATCAAAGGGGAGGTCCTCCACCATGCATTGCACCTCCCTGGAGCCATGATGTTGGAGCCATGATGCTCGGCACATGACTAGAGGAGCGTGCTGCCATGTTTGTCACATCAAAGGATATGATGTTTTTTAATTGCTCCCTTTTGTGTCGTCTGAGATACAATGAATAAAGTCAATTAATTTAGAATAAATTGATTTGGTTGTATTTAGCCATCAATGTGACGTAATTGGCAATCCAGAACTGCAGAGTGGCTGATGAGTAGGCCTTGCGGCCAAAAAGGTCTGGTCGCTTCCATTCTTTGTTGTATGGAACAGATCTGAAATTATGTTGTTTACTGCACTGATAGACTGCGTCAACAACTAGAGAGTTTGGTGCTGAGTGAGAAAATAAAAAGTCCATCCCCTTTTTATCCGCCTTCTTACAGGTGGGTGGTATAGTTGCCAGAGTCCACCATATGTCTTTGGCTGGTTCCATCAGCACATCATTTATAGGAAGCGCTATTTTTGATGAAGATGAGGTGTGTAGAACATCCAGTAATTTATGTTTTGACTGTGGGACGTCTTATAGAGGGATCTCTAGGGAATCTGATATTCTCTTGAACAGCTCCTCGAAGTGTTTGAAATCAGCAGTAGCTGTGGATGGTGGAGGCATTATGGTCTTGTTTGGGGAGGAAGAGGAAATGTTGGTTGGAGGCATCATCTCCTGTTCCAAGGCTTCTTCCTGTTCCTTAAAGCTCTTCTCAGGGGGCACTGATGGTGCTACACAGAGGCTGGTGGGGAACTCCTAATCTTTCCCCTGTAGGAACTCAGTTGTCTGGGGTATTGTCCCCTGTATGCTGCCCACGGTCCCAATAAGGCCACTGTGTGGGAAAAGGCATAGGGGGTGGTAGCCATAGATGATCATACCAGGACTGGGTGCCCATCTTGTGGATGGATTTAGTCTGCATGGGTGGGCCTAAGGGTGTAGTAGTTTGGATGGGAGAAGAGTGGTCTGAGAAAAAGGCACCCCCCCCCCATTAACTTCCTCCTCACTAGGCGGAGGAGCCAATGGTGAAGCAGGTTGGCATGGTACTGTGCATACCAGAGAGAAATTGGCGCCGAATTGCGGCGTTGTAGGAAATGGTACTGTGTACCAGTAGTTTTGGCACCGAAGCGGTTGGTGCTGCTGTTGCTGCTACAGGTGCGGGTGTTGGTGCCCACCTCTGAGCACTCTGCACTACTGGGACAGGTGGTGGCACCACAGGCTGTGGGGAGTGCCTCAGTGCTGCATCCAGCTCCATCAGTGCTGTAAAGGGTGGAGATGGATGGCAGGAGAGAGATCACGTGATCATTACCTGTTAGATTCACTCCTTCTGGGGCACCTGGCATTGGCCACTGTCAGTAGACAGGATACTGGGCTAGATGGACCTTTGGTCTGATCCAATATAGCTGTTCATATAGTTTAGATGGAGCCCATCCTTCCTGTACAGACTCCCTCATCCCAAAAGTTTCCCCAGTTCCTAATAAATCTAAACTCCTCCTCTCTACACCGTCTCATCCACACACTGAGACTCTGCAGTTCTGCCTGCCTACCTGGCCTTGTGCGTGGAACTGGAAACATTTCTGAGAATGTAGAGGTCCTGGATTTCAGTCTCTTTCCTAGCAGCCTAAATTTGGCCTCCAGGACATCTCTCCTACCTTTCCTTATGTCCCTGGTATCCACATGTACCATGACCACTGACTCCTCCCCAGCACTACACGAAAGTCTATCTAGATGCCTAGAGAGATCTGTAACCTTTGCACCAGGCAGGCAAGTCACCATACAGTTCTCCTGGTCATCACAAACCCAGCTATCTATGTTTCTAATGATCAAATCTCCCACTACTAACACCTGCCTTTTCCTAGTGACTGGAGTTCCCTCCCCAGGAAAGGTAACCTCAATGTGAGAGGCAACCCCAGCACCATCTGGAAGGAGGGTCCCAACTATGGAAAGGTTTCCCTCTGCTCCCGTTGACAGCTCTGCTTCCCTGGGCCTTCCATCCTCCTCAACAGTGCAGGGGCTGTCTTAGCGGAGGTGGGACAATTCTACAGTGTCCCAGAAAGCCTCATCATAACTCTCTGCCTCCCTTAGCAACTCCAGTTCCGCGACCCTGGCCTCCAAAGCCCATACATGGTCTTTGAGGGCCAGGAGCTCCTTGCACCAAATGCACACATACGCCAGCCGCTCACAGGGCAGGTAATCATACATGCTACACTGAGCACAATAAACAGGATAGCCCCCATTCTGCTGCTGAGCGTCTGCCTGCATTCTCTCCTACAGCTACCAAGGTTAATGATAAGGTTTTTGTTTAAATCAAGAAGTTTTAATTATAGTTTAGTTTAAAGGTTTTAAAGAATGGCAAATGTACCTCGTCCCCTTCCCACTCCCCTTCCAAACTCCCTCTCGAAACTCCCTGTTAGTGGTCTCTGTTCACAAAGCTCCCTGGTCACTCACGGCTTTTAAAGTCCTGGCCTTCCTGATAGCCCCACCCCCTGACTAAGGCTCCGTCAATGAACAGAGGCTTCATAGGCTTCTATTAGACGACAGGAACACAGTCTAATCAGAGCATGTAGGTACAGAAAGCAGGACCCCTCAGTCAGATCCCTCTTGGGGGGTGGGGAGCCCAGACCTGGGTTCTGGGCCTCTCTCCCGTCTCCCCAGCCAGCTCCAAACTGAAACCTCTTCCTGCTGCCTCCTCCAGCCACACCCCCAACCCCTCCTCCAGCCTTTGTCCAGTTTCCTGGGCAGAAGGTGTCACTTGGTCCCAACCCCATCCTGAGCACAGGTTACGAAGGGCAGTCATCATCGTTTATATGCTGGCCTTCAAATATCATCCCTTAGTGAAGTCACCCCATTATTTCCCATCACCATCTAGTATTGGTGCAGTACCCTAGGGAAACAGAGGCATGCCCTATGTTAGCAGAAGACAGTAAACTAGTAAAACTCCCATGCAACATTACCAGGTTAATGCTCCCTATTCTGTCACAGGTTTGAGCCTCCATTTCCAGAAATATTGTTCCATATTTTGGCAGTCCTCAGTTAATGCACTGCTACAGGCTGGGGACTGACTGGCTAAGCAACAGTTCTTCAAAAAAGGACTTGGATATTACAGTGGATGAGATTCTGGATATGAGTCAGCAATGTGCCCTTGTTGCCAAGAAGGCCAACGGCATTTTGGGCAGTATTAATAAGCATATTGTCAGCAGATCGAGGGAAGTGATTATTCCCCTCTATTCGGCACCGGTGAGGCCACACCTGGAGTATTGCATCCAGTTTTGGGCCCCCCGCTACAGAAACGATGTGGACAAATTGAAGAGAGTCCAGTGGAGGGCAATGAAATGATCAAGGGGCTGGGACACATGACTTATGAGGCGAGGCTGAGGGAACTGGGCTTATTTAGTCTGCAGAAGAGAAGAGTGAGGGCGGATTTGATAGCAGCCTTCAGCTGCCTGAAAGGAGGTTCCAAAGAGGATGGACCTAGGCAGTTCTCAGTGGTGACAGATGACAGAACAAGGAGCAATGGTCTCAAGTTGCAGTGGGAGAGGTCTAGGTTGAATATTAGGAAACACTATTTCACTAGGAGGGTGGTGAAGCACTGGAATGGGTTACCTAGGGAGGTGGTAGAATTGCCATCCTTAAAGGTTTTCAAGGCCCAGCTTGACAAAACCCTGGCTGGGATGATTTAGTTGGGGTTGGTTCTGCTTTGAACAGGAGGTTGGACTAGATGACCGCCTGAGGTCTCTTCCAGTCGTGATATTCTGTGATTCTATAACCTGTCCATGATTTTTACTAAAAATGCCGATGACTAAAATATAGCATTACCTATTAATTTCTCTTATGCCCCTCCCATCACACTGATCAATTGCCTTTCTTTTAGTTATGTTCCAACATCTCCCTCCTGGTAGTCAGTCCTCTTACCTTCACCCCCAAATCCCTTTTCCCTTCAGAAAATAGCAATTTGGTGAAGTCAGCCCTTCTGATATTAGTGGGGTAGGAGCCTGCTACTCAGGCTATGACTGTGGATTGTTTCCCATAACTTACTTTACATAGGCATTATAAACCTATACCTAAGGCCCCAGATCCTGAAATCACTTGAAGCCAGAACCTCCACTTCCATTTTTTTAAAAAAGTAAAGTTTGAAAATATGACTCAAGTGAAACCAATGCAGTAAGGTTTGTCTGAGACTCCAGAGAGCCTCCAGCAGAAAGAAGACATGGCTGGCCCCACACCTGCCAACAGAGGCAACCAGGCCCCTGCTGTGCTGAAGAGGATCTTGTTGCTCTTCTGGCTCTAATGGTGGGGGGATGGAGGCAAGGGAAAAGGGAAAACTTCTTAGCTTGCCCAAGGGGCCCTGGGAGGATTGGCCTTCCACTATGAAGATCCCCTCTGAGGGGTGCTTCACTGTACCAGGGAAATGGGACTCAGCTATTTTGAAGTTCACCATTTGCTCATAGAAAAAAAAAATAGTATTTGGTTTCAGTTTTCCAATTCAGCAAATCTGTTACACATCAATACATACCCCTCATTGATCATCATTTTTATGTTTTCTTTTAAGAGCAAGAATGTAAATTGTGTGAATTTTTAAACTATTTAGCTTATAATGGGGAGAGGAGGTCATCATGGCTAGACACCAATTACAAGGTTATTAATATGTTAAATCCAATCCCTAATTAGTATTCAATGGGACTCAACTGTGGGGCGGGGGGAACTCAGCTTCTGGCGCTGATGATTGTGAGTGGCCAAGAAAGGAAAGAGACCAGAGGCACTGCACATGTCCTTGTGGCCTCTTTCTTTTCCTATGTGCAGAATGAATGACTGAGCACTCAAATTTAACAAACATGATGAAGGAGATGGGGAAGAGAGGGATAAGGAAAGTGGAGAATAGTGGAGAGAAAGTGTTTAAACTCAGAAAAGAGCGACTGTGCAGCCAATGTGAGAGGAGAGATTGAGACAAACATTTTCTAGGCCAATATTGCAAGTAAGAGAAAGAGTAAGATGGATGCTTTTCCAAGTTATCAGGTATCATAAAGATGTGTCATCAAAAAGTGATGAGGAAAACTGTTCTTGACTGTGAGGAAAAAGAGTGACAGAGCATCATGCTGTGAAGCAACCTGCTGGCAGCTCAGGAATGGATAGAAATGATAAATGGGCAAAAGTTGAAACCTCAGATGCAGTGTGAGATCCTATTGTGGGTGGGTTGCATCCACTCCTGACAGAGACCTGAGCAGTCTATCTCTGCCTTCCACTTTGGCAGGGCCGGCGCTTCCATTGAGGCGGCCTAGGCAAACGCCTAGGGCACCAGGATTATTGGGGGGTGGCATTTTGCTGGCAGGGGGCGGCAGGGGGCTCCAGTGGACCTGCCGTAGTCGTGCCGGCGGAGGGTCCCCTTGTCCCGCAGCTCCAGTGGAGCAGCCACAGGCATTCCTGCAGACGGTCCACTGCCCCTGCAGCTCCGGTGGACCTCCCGCAGGCACGGCTGCAGCAGCTCCACCGGCGCCGTGGACCTGCGCGTGGGGCGGCGAAATGGCCATGCACCTAGAGCGCTAAAAACGCTAGCGCCGGTCCTGCACTTTGGAAACACTTCTGTAGCTTGTCATGCTAATAAAGTCTCATTGGAGTGAATGTAGGATCTGGAATGAATGAAGAGGCAGGAAGGAGAATGAATGAAAGAAGCAGATGTAATGAGGGAGAGGACAGAGGAAGAAGGGAATGTGGGAGGGTGGGAGAGGCTGTGCTATGAGGTTGGGCAGCCATTTGTTCAACACACGAGAAGAAAAAAAAAAGAGGGGCCATTAGTTGCTATCTCTGCACGAGGGCCTTTGCTGACACCACATGAAAAGTGGACTCAGTGGACATGCTGAAGCCACTTCCATCATAGTTTGAGTGGGAAAGATGCATACATAGCATTTCCTGCCCAGATGAGATGGGGCTGAGATCTCCTTCCCTCTGGACAGAACTCGGCTTGTATGATGATAGAGAGATGTTCTAGAAAGGAGGGAGACCACAGCCTGCACAAAGGGGAGCAATGGTAGACCACCCGCTAGCCCAGCAGGTTGCTCTTATATGTGTGACTATGAGAGAATGAATTGTCACAAGGGTGAAAAAAACCCAAACAACCCCAAGAATCTGTAGGTAGTGGACTATCCCAGAAAATTAGAACTAGGGTGTGGTTCAGCTGGCTCTAATCATCACAAATCGTCTCAGAAGCTGCCGGGAGTGGAAGGGATCTGAGACTTACGTAAATCAGCCCCACCTCATTCTGAGCTTGGAGGAACAATTCCAGAGAGGAGAGTTTTAAAGACAGCACCAGATCATTGTCTGAGGCGCAGTAACACCTTGGAAAAGAAGGTGCTGAGTTTTGGCACAGGCTGGGCTCTGCTTCCCTATGAAGACTTTGGACTTTCTAGAGAATAAAAAGGCTTTGGGTACACAAAGGGAAACTTACAAGGAAATAGGACAGAAAGTAAATGGATGTAGATAAAATAAATACTGGTAAACCTTTTTTAAAGAATTCCTACATTCTCTGGCTTCCTTCCCCTTCTCCCCCCCAAGTCTATAGGGTGACTAGACGTCCTGACTATCGGGACTGTCCCGATTTTGAGGAGTTTGTCCCGTGTCCTGACCAGAGTACGGTCAGGACGCCATTTGTCCCGATATTTTTTTTCCTGGTCTTCAGCAGCAATTCAGCAGAGAGTCCTTTAGTCGTGGATGGTCTTCAGTAGTATTTCAGAGGCAAGTGCTTCTGTCTTCGGCGGCAAGGTTTATTGCCCACTGCTGAAATACCGTCGAAGACTGTCCATGACTGAAGGGCTCTCTGCCGAATTGCCGCCAAACTCCTGGATGGGTGAGCGTAAAAAAATAAAATAAAATAAAATAAAAATAAGCTCCTCCCTGCAGTGGTCTCGATATTCCCTCCTTAACATCTTGTCACCCTATAAGGTTGAAAGGTCACCCTGATGCGCGTGGCCCTGGCCATTACAACCCTAAGCAGGGATGGGATGATGGTGTGGAGGAGTAGGGTTGTGGCACAGAAGAGACCTCATGTGAGGGTTTCTAGGGCCCCAATTGCTTTAATCAGGCTCTGCTGGTACCCACGTCTGCAGAGGGAGAGGGAGAGGTTGTCCTTTATGCAGGTTGGGTGGAGATGTACAGAGCATTGATGACAGCACATTGTGTCAGACACTATTTTCCTCAAGTGTATTGTTTTTATTTGTGTAGGGAGGTTTTGGCAGGACCCCTCTTTATCGTGCTGCTTTTGGTGGTCACATGGCTGCAGTGGAGACGCTTCTTCAATATGGAGCAGACCCCAGACTTCATGCTGATGATGGCAACACGCCTGAACAAGTAGGGGCAATTTGTTCTATTTCCCTTTGCCTTACAATAACATTGTTTCTTTTTGTGTTTTGGTCTCTTATATTGTCTCCTGTCAAGGTTCCTCCCCCACTCTGAACTTTAGGGTACAGATGTGGGGACCTGCATAAACACTTCTAAGCTTAACTACCAGCTTAGATCTGGGTTCGCTGCGACCATCCACATTCCTTCGTGTCTGGAACACCTCTTTCCCTCCAAAACCTTCCCCTCCCTGGGTAGCCTTGAGAGGTTTTTTTTCACCAAGTTCCTGGTGAACACCAA
>NC_133770.1:303348136-303359896 GCF_003597395.2 Chelonoidis abingdonii | reverse complement strand
GGATTGATGTCTGGTCCCTCTTAGTCCCAAGAGTGAACAACCCTCAAAACAAAGAGCACAAACAAAAGACTTCCCCCCACCAAGATTTGAAAGTATCTTGTCCCCTTATTGGTCCTTTGGGTCAAGTGTCAGCCAGGTTTCCTGAGCTTCTTAACCCTTTACAGGTAAAAGGATTTTGGTGTCTCTGGCCATGAGGGATTTTATAGTATTGTACACAGGAGGGCTGTTTCCTTCCCTTTATAGTTATGACATCTCTGCTCCCTGAGTGAGCCTCACAAACAAGAGTGGATATTGACTGACTATGCAGGGGGTGAGGTGACACTGACTCTACCCAGAGTGCTATAAACTGTAGGAAGTAAACCTGAAAACAGAGGTGAAAATATATCCTTTTTTCGCTAAACTTAGCTCTACTGATCTCAGGTGTTACTTGTAACAAGAGCAGGTAAAGCATTTTCAACCAGGCATGTGACTTTGAGTTGAGTTGTGTCCATTTAGTTTCAGTTTAACTGCTGTTTCATTTCTTTGAGTAATTGTGCACACAGATTCCATTCTTGGTGCACATGTGCCCTGTGCACATGCGATCGTATTCTTTTGAATAGCTTTGTCCCATGGGAATTCCCTTGCATCTTGGGAGCCCCTGCAACCACCGTATCCAAGGGTGTAAGGAGCAGGGCAGCCTGAACAGCCTTTCAGTTCCTTCTGACCACTTATGGCTTCAAGATGGAGCCCTGTGATCTCAATGACCTCCAATCTGCAAGAGATAATTTAGCTATTGTTTTCTGATTTGCTATTTACAGTTCATTAGTTAGCATACCTGTCCTCTATTCCCTGTGGAAACAGTGTGTTGATAGGATTTATGCCCTCCGCCCCCATGCCAGCCTCTGTACATGGTTAGACACACACACACCCCATACAGAAGATCAAAATGCCTAAAGGCAAGGCTCCAGGATTCAAGATCTCTTCTAGCTGGGACTCAGCAAAGCTCATGATTGATGCTCAGCACCTCCTGTGCTTAGGCAAAGACCATATGCCTGAGCACTACTTAATGACAGATTTTCAAAGTACACACTTTAATCCAGAGAGGGCAGACTGAAGTTACGTCTTCTGGAAGCTTTGATGCAAGCGTTGTCTGATCCAGGCACGCTGGCCAAGAAACCTCCCGATTTGTTTCAGTCCATCATAGAATCATAGAATATCGGGGTTGGGAGGGACCTCAGGAGGTCATCTAGTCCAATCCCCTGCTCAAAACAGGAACAATCCCCAACTAAATCATCATAGCCAGGGCTTTGACAAGCCTGACCTTAAAAACATCTAAGGAAGGAGATTCCACCATCTCCCTAGGTAACCCATTCCAGTGCTTCATCATCCTCCTAGTGAAATAGCGTTTCCTAATATCCAACCTAAACCTGCCCCACTGCAACTGGAGACCATTGCTCCTTGTTTTGTCATCTGCTACCACTGAGAACAGGTCTAGTCCATCCTCTTGTAAACTCACTTTTCAGGTAGTTGAAAGCAGCTATCAATTCCCCTATTCTTCTCTTCGGCATACTAAACAACCAGTTTCCCTCAGCCTCTCCTCATAAGTTTTTTCCCAAGTCCACCTGATACACTTTCTATTCCTCCGGCGGAACTCTCTCCAATTTTTCTCCATTCGTTTCTGTAGTGGGGTTCCCAAAACGTTGACGCAGTTCTCCATATGTGGCCTCACCAGTGCTGAAGTAGAGGGGAATAATCACTTCCCTCAATCTGCTGGACAGTATTCTTATAATACTGCCCCAAAATGCGTTGGCCTTCTGGACAAGACCGACACATAAGTCCGAGCTCATATCCAACTTCTCATCCACTGTAACCCCTGGCAGGGTGAAGTAATCCGGTCGGTCCAGTACAGCTTACCAGCAAGAGCCAGTAATGCGTGTTTGGCTTCCGCATCAGCTTCCGCGTCCGGGATAAAAGGGCTCTGGGCTCCGCAGCAGCGAGTGCGAGCTCGTGAGCCCTTTAATTCCCACATGCGCTCTGGCAGGAGGGCTGGGCTGGGATTTTAAAGGGCTCGGGCTCCCCGCCACTGCAGAGAACCAAGAGCCTTTATAAACTCCTTTCCCACAGCTTAAGGGCTGCGCTGGGGCTGGGATTTTAGAAGGGCTCGTGAGCTCCCCACGCCGTGGTAGCTCTGTGGCCCTTTTAAATCTGCCTGCAGCTCGCCAGCGCCAGGCCTAGGGACGGGATTTTAAAGGGCTTGGAGCTCCCACAGACCTGCGGGAGCCCGAGCCCTTTAAATTTCCCGCCTGAGCTATGGTGGGATTTAATGGAACGGAGCTCCGTGGCGGCTGGAGTCCCGGACCCTTTAATTTGCTGTAAGCCCCGGGCCCGAAGCACCTCTGCCAGAACTGGGAGAGTGGCTGATTTAAAGCCCTGGGCTCCCAGCCCACAGCTGGTTGCTTAGGGCCTTTAAATCTTGAAGGGTCCCTGCCTCTTCGGTTGTAGGCCATGCCTTTTCTGGATGGGACATGCGCCCCTCAGGACTCCGGCAGTACTGGTAAGTCGTGTATTACATTTCACCACCTTCCCCTTTGGTCCTTTTTGCGGAACGTGCTGCCTAGCCATTGCGTCCCCCCATTCTGTAGCAGTGAATGGGGTTCTTCCACCCTAAGTGCAGGACTCTGCACTTGTCCTCGTTGAACCTCACAGATTTCTTTTGGCCAATCCTCTAATTTGTCTGCGGTCCCTCTGTATCCTATCCCTACCTCCAGCGTATTACCACTCCTCTCAGGTTTAGTGTCATCTGCAAACTTGCTGAGGGTGCGTCCTACGCCATCCTCCAGATCATTAATGAAGAATATTGAACAAAACCGGGCCCCAGGATTGACCCCTTGTGAACTCCCACTTGATACCAGCTGCCAACTAGACATGGAGCCGTTGATCACTACCCATTGAGCCCGACTGCTAGCTTTCTATCACCCTATAGTCGTTATCCACCAGGACTTCTTTTAACTTGACTGGCAAGCATACTGTGGGAAGACCTGTATCAAAGCTTTGCTAAAGTGAGGATAACACTCACTGACTTTCCCCTATCCACAGAGCCAGTTATCTCCTCATAGAAGAAATTGGTTAGTCAGGCATGACTTGCCCTTTGTGAATCCATGCTGACTGTTCCTGATCACTTCCTCTCCTCTGAGTGCTTCAGAATTGATTCGTTGAGGACCTGCTCCATGATTTTCCAGGGACTGAGGCGTTGAGGCTGACTGGCCTGTAGTTCCCCGGATCCTCCTCTTCCTTTTTAAAGATGTGCAGTACATTAGCCTTTTTTCCCAGTCATCCGGGACCTCCCCTGAACGCCCATGAGTTTTCCAAAGATGCAGTCCAATGCTCTGCAGCACATCTGCCACAACTCCTTAGCACCCTGGTATGCAATGCATCAGCCCCATGTGCTCCTGTGAGCTGTAATGACTTCCCAACACCACAGATGTTACAAGCCCTTTCTCTTCTGCTTCTACTTCAACATAACACAATGAGGCCCAAAAGACATCCAGCACTGGGAGATGGAGTTCCTATCCAAAGCTTTGCAGCAGTGTGAAGGCAAATCTGGCACTGACCACCGCTGCCCAATTAGCAAGCCATTGTGCTGTACCAGGTACTGCTCATGCTACTTCCCTATGATAGTAACACCAGTATAAAAAAAAGCCCAGAGCAGACCACTCCATCACTGAGGAAACTAACCCAGAACTAGTCAGCATAGAACACCATGGTGCTGAAGGCATCAGTGAAACAGAGTGCTTTAATGTCATTGATGGGTCACGTACCCACATATGCTTCTCTGCGCGGGCAGTAAGACCAGTACTGGAGTTCCCAATGTTAGATGCTTAGGGAGACAACGGAGACAGGTCCTTCTCATGTTCCAACAGCACTGGCTATACACCTGACTGAGTAGGGACTCCCAGAACACTGTGCCCCCTCTCAGTATCCTCTGAGGATCATAAATCATAGAAGATTAGGGTTTGGAAGAGACCTCGGGAGGTATCTAGTCCAACCCCTGCTCAAAGCAGGACCCACCCCAACTAAATCATCCCAGCCAGGGGTTTGTCAAGCCGGGCCTTAAAAACCTCTAAGGATGGAGACAAGTATCAGAGGGGTAGTCGTGTTAGTCTGGATCTGTAAAAGCAGCAAAGAGTCCTGTGGCACCTTATAGACTAACAGACGTTTTGGAGCATGAGCTTTCGTGGGTGAATACCTACTTCATCGGATAGAGGATGGAAATTCCACCACTACCCTCGGTAACCCATTCCAGCACTTCACCACCCTCCCAGTTAAATATTTTTTCCTAATATCCAACCTAGACCCCACCCCCACTGCAACTTGAGACCATTACTCCTTGTTCTGTCATCTGCCACCACTGAAAACAGCCTAGCTCCATGCTCTATGGAACCCCCTTGAGTGCTCCTTTAGCATCTCAATCCTCCAGTGGTCCTTCTGGTTGTTTAGCAGGCTTTTTGCTTCCGATGTACTTTAAAAAAATGTTGCTATTAATTTTTGAGTCTTTGGGTAGCTGTTCTTCAAATTATTTTCTTTTCTTTTTTTTTTTTTTTTGGCCTTCCTAAATATATTTTGACACTTCATTTGCCAGAGTTTAGGCTCCTTTCTATTTTCCTCACTAGGATTTAACTTCCAGTTTTTAAAGGATGCTTTTTTGTCTCTCACTGGTTTTTTTTTTTTACTTTGTTGTTTAGCCCTGGCTGCACTTTTTTGGTTCTTTTAATTTGGGTATACCTTTAAGTTGAGCCTCTATTATGGTGTATTTAAAAAGCTTCCATGCAGCTTGCAGGGATTTCACTTTTGGCACTGTACCTCTTAATTTCTGTTTAACTAACTTCCTTGTTTTTGTGTGGTCCCCCTTATGCCTTGGTTCAAGCCTCTAGGTCAGATTCAAAGCTTTGGTAGAGCAGTCCTCCAGGTGATGCTCCTCTTACCTATCTCTTAGGAAGGATACTGCTTGCTAGTGATGAAGAGCGGAATCTGTACATACAATCACTTGAAAAAGAAAGTAGTTATTTACCCTACTGCACCTGTAGTTCTTTAAGTGTATTGCCACACAGATTCCATGATCTGCTTTCTGTCTTTGCTAACAGAAGTCCTGACCCTAGGGATCCTTATTGGCAAGGGAGCTAAGAGGTGGTTGAGGCCACCATAGCTGTGAGGGGTTGCAACAGTGCCAAGGGTATAGGCATGGCCCCGACGGACACTGCTATTCAAAAGAATCCGATCTTACATGCATAGGGCACATGAGCACCAAAATCAGAATCCCATGCGGAGAACACATCTCGAGCTACAGTTAATGTAGGGTAAGTAACCATTCTTTATGTGAGCAAAGGATTGTTGACAGGCACTCATACATGGCAGTGATGCAGACTGTTTAACTACAGAGGTGAGATAAATCGTCCTATCAGGTTCATTCATGCAAAGAGAAAAACAATGTCAACGGGACAGTCCCTGAAGTTAAGGCTGATTATTTGGATTAAGGAAACTACAGAGGGTTAGCAGTCCTATGATGTCAGTGGTGCAGATTGCCCTTTCTTTGGTCCCACTTCTCTTAGATGAAGGGTTAACTTCCCAGCCCTAGTACCCATTGTTGGTGCTGCTGAGATTGGAGTTTGGAGGGTAGTTCGCAACCATTAATTTATGTATTTACAGTCACAATGGTGTTTGTGTTTGTTTCCAATAAGATTGCTTCTCTGGACAGCTTGGTTGCCATTCTGCACTCCTGGGACATCAGCCTGACCGAGTTGATGCTACAGAAGATGGAGGCAGAACAGCAAAGAAGAGTCTTGTTGGAAAAGAAGCAGAAAGAAGCTGAGACTCACCGGTGAGACCTGCATCCCAGCCCTAGCCAGGAAAGGGAAGATAGATATAGCAGTCACAAACATTGTCACACTGAAAGGGATTTTTACCTTTTGAATGGGTTACAGTTTGAGAACTTGGACTTTATGAGCAGAGCCAGCTCTAGGGTTTTTGCTACTCCAAGCAGCAAAAAAGAAAAAAAAAAGGGCGTGATCGCGATCAGCTCTACCACCACCACTTCAATCTTCAGCGGCAATTCGGCAGCTGGTCCTTTGCTCCGAGAGGTACTGAGGGACCTGCCGCCGAAGAGACGGACGTGCCACCCCTCTCAGTTGGCCACCCCAAGCACCTGCTTGCTGGGCTGATACCTGGAGCCAGCCCTGTTTATGAGACAAAAGGCAAAATAAGCTAAGAAAGAGGCAGAATAGTAAGATAAACAGGGATAAAAGAAGGAACCTCAAGTTTATGTCTCAGGTGTTGCGCAAGAGTTTGTCCCATTGCAGGGGGGTGATGTCATTTGGTTCCTTTCCTCACCTTGTCTGATCAGGACATCTTTTAGAGTCAGGGAAGGTGGGGGTGTCCAGAAACTGCAGTGCTGCCATGCCTCTCCCCACTGAGAGGGACTCAGAGACTGAACTGTGTTATTCTTTCCCATAGAATGAGCGAGGAGGTGGAGCAGCTGGCTAAAGCACAGGAGAGATGTAACAAGGAGGTCAGGCCTGCTCTTTTTAGAAACTATGAAACAGCCCCCAGCGTACCATTGTTTCCCCATTTCCAGCCCTTCCCTGTAGTGGCCATACTTCTTCTCATTCTTCAGTTCTCAACTTTCCTGCTCAGCGGATACCTGGAGGGATTGAGTTGGAACTGGTATGCGTTTAGTTGCTGATCTCTGGACTTACAGTTATCAGCCCTTCTAGTCTTACAGAGAAGGGCAGCATTTGCTAATTGGTGTCATTTGTGCAAGACTGGTTTGTACCTCCATATGGAGAACGCAATTCCATCTGCTCTCTCTCCAAGAGAGAGTTGATGGGATATGTTCTGTACTCCTCACAGTGCATGCCGGGGACAGATATTCATGCTGCTCAGTTGCAGTTGCATAGAGATTGCCAGCCAGCCTGCCCTAGCTGCTGGTCAGGCCCCTTTTGACCTTTTTATACAGTTAGCCAACTGGTCCCAACATCTGATCCAGACCAAGGGTTTACTGTACCTCCCGAGAACAGTAGGGTAGAGTTTATCCCCTCTGTGTGACAGGAAAGTTGCAGCTCCATCTAGAGCCTAGGGACATGGAATTTAAGCCTTACCGGTGTGACAAAGGATTCTGCTTTCCTCCCCACCTAAGACAAAGTTCTGTTGGGGGCCACCTTCATCTTTCCCATCTGTTTCCTCTTCCTTCCTCCCATGCAGCTGCAGCAGGCCTACTGTGAACTGAACAGGAGAATCACGGAGCATGACAAGTGTCAGAGAAAGCAGATGGTCAATGCAGAGCTGACCCTGCAGGTGAGGCTCCCAGGCCCTTCTGCCCCTTTCGGCCTGAGGGGAACAGACTCCACAGAGGTTCCAAGCTGCCTTTGCTCTATTGGACCTGAGGGGCAGCTTGGGGCTCTCTGCCACATCCTTTCAGAATATTTGGGGTAGGAGGTCTGTACAGTGTGCACCCAACATTATGTCTCATTGGAAGGTGGGGCTCATAGATGATTAGGCCAGAAGGGACTGTTACGATCATCTAGTCTGACCTGCTTAACACAGGCCATAAGAGTTCCCTGAATGAATTCCTATTTATGCTAGAGCGTATCTTTTAGAAAATATCCAAACTTTATTAGAACGTCCAGCGATGGAGATATCACAGTTCCAGCGTTAGCGGCACCTCTGGCTTGGTCTGCCCAAAGGCACCGCTTTAAGTCTCAGGCCTCCAGCTACCACCTCTCTATGGGCAGGGATCCATGTCCCTCTCTCTCCAGACTAGGTATTTAGGCTTGCAGTCCTCCTTCCAATTCGCTGGGCTTATCCCAGCAGGTCTGCAGTTCTGCTCTCTCCCAGTAGCTATGATGGTTGTTTCACAAAGCACAATATATAGAGTATATTTAGGACAAAAGCATTACAGAGTACATATAATTTAAAAAATTGTCTACATGCATGCTAAACTTACCAGGTGACACCCATCATCCACATGGAGACCCTGGTAGGTTTCCAGTTCTTCAAACCCAAAAGCAGGGTTTTTCCCTCTCACTTAGTCTTCTCTTAATTTGAGGATCAAATGAGGGTCACTCAATCAGTTCAGGCTGAGCCTTTGTACCAAAAACCCTTTCTTTGTCATCTGGATCCTTGAACATGGTCTGAATCAGTATGTGAAATGCCGCCCCCCTACACACACATGAGTTAGTAATTATCTGGAGTTGTTTACCTGTCCTGGGATTTGCAGGATTCACACACACACACACACACACTCTGTAGTTACTGGAGTTAGCTCTATAGTCCTTCCCCATAGAGCTAGATTACAATCCTTATCTGAAAATGATACATAACATTTATAGATACAAAAGCTTTGCGATATTTACTGTACTCCTTGTCAAGCTGTCCTGCAGTGGCTCAAGAGCATGACTACCAACCTCAGGGCAGACTGTTAAAAAAAACAGGCACAAACCCCAAACTGGTTGAGAGTTCTATAGTTAGATTTCACCAACCAGTTATCAAGGGAAGCTTGCCATTGTGATAGATGGTCCTTACACCATGAATAACAGCAATATTCCAGTTATGCCCAGTCCTGAACTGCATCTTAGAGCTCACACCAAAGACAACGCTTGCAGCCAATCCTGTACTAAACTACCTAAAGATTTACTAAATAGGAAAAGGAGACAAGAGTTTTTTACAAGGTTGAAGCAGATAATGATTTACCATCTTAACTTTCAAAAAGTAATAGAAGCTTCTATAATAAGCAAGGTCTGTATGACCTTTAGGGCTAACCCAGGATAAGCACTGGGGATCTTTTGTTTATTCTAGTAATCCTTGTTCCCCCAGAGTCCGAGCAATATAAAGATACAGTTCCTGCTTGTTTCGGGTGTTTTTTTCACTGCCTCACCTCTGCTTTGAGCTGCCAACTCAGCTGATGGGAGCAATTCACTTGCAAGACTCATCTTCTCGGAGGTGGGAAGAGTAAACAACAAAGTCTTTCTTTTGTCCTCTTTAATCTTCCAGGCTGGTCTGTGGGGTGTCAGTGGGCCTTCCTTATTGGGCAGGCCATAACACCTTTTGTTGGAGACCAGCATTTCACACTAATTAATGTCTCTCTCCTGTCTGGTAATTTACAAAGGCTTACTATGCAATGCAAATATTACCTTACAATATGGGATACAGATGTTTTAAGTGAGATTAATGCATACAGCAGCTCACAAGCATTCAATAAACTCTGAACACATTCTTATAATTGTAATATCTATTTTAACAATACTAACACATAAGTGAGCCAGACTGATTTTTAGCTCTATGTTTGTCAGTATTCAACTGAGGCATGGGTATCTTGGCCTGAGCTGGCACCAGATCTGCCAGTGTCACACCCATAGTACCTGTTATAATCTTTTGAAGGTTCTACACATCCGAGATCACACATGTGACACTGGAGAGTTCACCACAATGCTTGATAAATTATTCCAATGGTTAATTACTCTCATTGTTAAAATTTTGAGCCTTGTTTCTAGTCTGAATTTGTCTAATTTAATCTTGAAATCATCAGATCTTTGTTTGCTAGATAGAAGAACCCTTAGAATCATAGAAGATTAGGGTTGGAAGAGACCTCAGGAGGTCATCTAGTCCAACTCCCTGCTCAAAGCAGGACCAACTGCAACTAAATCATCCCAGCCAGGGCTTTGTCAAGCCAGGCCTTAAAAATCTCTAAGGATAGAGATTCCATCACCTCCCTAGTTAACCCATTCCAGTGCTTCACCACTCTTCTAGTGAAATAGTTTTTCCTAGTATCCAACCTAGACCTCCTCCACTGCAACTTGAGACCATTGCTCCTTGTTCTGTCATCTGCCACCACTGATAACAGCCTAGCTCCATCCTCTATGTAAACCCCCTTCAGGTAGTTGAAGGCTGCTATCAAATCTGTCCTCTCTCTTCTTCTCTTCTGCAGACTGATTAAGCCCAGTTCCCTCAGCCTCTCCTCATAAGTCATGTGCCCCAGCCCCCTAATCATTTTCGTTGCCCTCTGCTGGACTCTCTCCAATTTGTCCAAATCCTTTCTGTAGTGGGGCCCACAAAACTGGATGCAGTACTCCAGATGCGGCCTCACCAGTGCCGAAAAGAGGGGAATAATCACTTCCCTCGATCTGCTGGCAATGCTCCTACTAATGCAGCCCAATATGCTGCTAGCCTTCTTGGCAACAAGGGCACACTGTTGACTCATATCCAGCTTCTTGTCCACTGTAATCCCCAGGTCCTTTTCTGCAGAACTGCTGCCTAGCCACTCAGTCCCCAGCTTGTAGCAGTGTATGGAATTCTTCTGTCCTATGTGTGGGACTCTGCACTTGTCCTTGTTGAACCTCATCAGATTTCTTTTGGCCCAATCTTCCAATTCGTCTAGGTACCTCTGTATCCTATCCCTACCCTCCAGCGTATCTACCTCTCCCCCCAGCTTAGTGTCATCTGCAAACTTGCTGAGGGTACAATCCATCCCATCATCCAAATCATTAATGAAAATGTTGAACAAAACCAGCCTCAGGACAGACCCCATGGCACTCCATTTGATACCAGCTGCCAACTAGACATCAAGCCGTTGATCCCACCTTATTAGTCCATTTATCCAATCTATACTTTTTTAACTTGCTGGCAAGAATACTGTGGGAGACCATATCAAAAGCTTTGCTAAAGTCAAGTTATATCACATCCACCACTTTTCGCATATCCACAGAGCCAGTTATCTCATTATAAACAGCAGTCAGGTTGGTCAGGCATGACTTGTCCTTGGTGAATCCATGTTGACTGTTCCTGATCACCTTCCTCTCCTCCAAGTGCTTCAAAATGAATTCCTTGAGGGCTTGCTCCATGATTTTTCCAGGGACTGAGGTGAAGCTGACTGGTCTGTAGTTCCCCGGATTCTCCTTCTTCACTTTATAAAAGATAGGCAATATATTTGCCTTTCGCCAATCATCTGGGACCTCCCCTATCACCATGACTTTTCAAAGATAATGGCCAATGGCCGATATGATTACAGAGCCAACTCCCTGAGCACCCTCAGATGCAATGCATGTGGCCCCATGAACATGTGTATGTCCAGCTTTTCTATGTATGTCCACTGAAGGCTGCTCACCTCCTCCCCATACTGTGCTGCCCAGTGCAGCAGTCTGGGAACTGACCTTGACTGTGAAGACTGAGGGAAAAAAAGCATTGTGTACTTCAGCTTTTTCCACATCATCTGGCACTAAGTTGCCTCCCCCGTTCAGTAAGGGTCCCACACTTTCCCTGACCTTCTTGTTGCTAACATACCTGTAGAAACCCTTCTTGTTACCCTTCACATCTCATCCTAGCTGCAACTCCAATTGTGCTTTGGCCTTCCTGATTACACTCCTGCATGCTTGAGCAATATTTTTATACTCCTCCCTACTCATCTGTCCAAATTTCCACTTCTTGTAAGCTTCCTTTTTCTGATTAAGCTCACCGAAGCTTTCACTGTTAAGCCAAGCTGATTGCCTGCCATATTTGCTATTCTTTCTACACACTGGGATGGTTTGTTCCTGCGCTCTTAATAAGGCTTCTTTGAAATACAGCCAGCTCCCCTTGACTCCTTTTTCCCTCATATTAGTCTCCCGGGGATCCTGCCCATCATAAGAACGGCCGTACTGGGTCAGACCAAAGGTCCATCTAGCCCAGTATCTGTCTACTGACAGTGGCCAATGCCAGTTGCCTCAGAGGAAGTGAAGCCAACAGGCAATGATCAAG
>NC_133770.1:303253086-303340679 GCF_003597395.2 Chelonoidis abingdonii | reverse complement strand
GAGCTTCTGCCTGCATTGTCTCCTAGTTAATGAAAGGGTGGTTTAAAGAAAGGGGTTTTGGAATATGGTTTGGATTGTAGGTTTTAAGGGGACTATAGGGGAACAGGTAGGACCGACATGGGACCCCTCCTCCCTTCCCAGACTTCCTTGCAAAACTCCCTGTTAGCAGCCCCTGGTCGCTTGTGCGCGGCTTTATAAAGCCCTGGCCTGAGTTAATGCCCCACCCACTGATTAAGGCTCAGCCAATTACCAGAGGCTTCAAGCCTTCAAACCTTCCTTTGAAGCTCACGGCTCCAACTGCCAGCCACAGCACATGGTCCTTCAAACAAACAAATAAACAAACAAACAGACTGACAAACACAAGCTCAGCACACTGCAAGTAACCCCCAAACACAAACACACACATATTACAGACAGTCACTTATCCTACAGATGCTGTATTTGTTCCTCCTTCACCTGGAGAACTCCCTTGCAAAACTCCCTGTTAGCAGCCCCTGTTCGCAAGCTCTCTGGTCGCTTGTGCGTGGCTCCCTGAGGGAGTCAAAGTCTGCTTTTCTGATGTCCAGGGTCAATATTCTGCTGCTCTCCTTTCTGCCTTTTGTCAGAATCCTGAACTCAACCATCTCATGGTCACTTCTACCCAGGTTGCCACCCACTTCTACTGCCCCTGCCAATTCTTCCCTGTTTGTGAGCAGCAGGTCAAGAAGAGCATGGCCCCCTAATTGGTTCCTCTAGCACTTGCACCAGGAAGTTGTCCACAACAGCTTAGTGGGGGAGGGATAGCTCAGTGGTTTGCTAAACCCAGCATTATAAGTTCAGTCCTTGAGGGGGGGCAACTTAGAGATCTGGGGCAAAAAGCAGTACTTGGTCCTGCTAGTGAAGGCAGGGGGCTGGCCTCAATGACTTGTCAAGGTCCCTTGTTTTCTTTATTGGAGGGAGATAGCTTAATGGTTTGAGCATTGGCCTGCTAAACCCAGGGTTGTGAGTTCAATCCTTGGGGGGGGCCATTTAGGGAACTAGGATAAAAATCTATCTGGGGATTGGTCCTGTTATAAGCAGGGGATTGGAGTAGATGACCTCCTAAGGTCCCTTCCAACCCCAACATTCTATGATTCTATGAACACGCTCCAAAAACTTCCTGGATTGTCTGTGCACTGCTGTATTGCTCTCTCAGCAGATGTCAGGGTGATTGAAGTCCCCCATGAGAACCTGGGCCTGTGAGCTGTAAACTTCTGTTAGTTGTCTGAAGAAAGCCTCATCTACCTCATTCTCCTAGTCTGGTGGTCTATAGCGAATGCCCACTATGACATCACCCTCGTTCCTCTCACCTCTAAACTTAACCCAAAGACTCTCACAGGCTTTTCTCCAGTTTCATACTGGAGCTCTGCACAATCATACCAGTCCCTTACATACAATGCAACTCTTCCAACTTTTCTACCCTGCCCTGTCCTTCCTGAAAAGTTTATACCCATCCATGACAGTGCTCCAGTCATGTGAGTTACCCCACCAAGTCTCTGTTATTCCAATCACATCATAGTTTCTTGACTGTGGTCGGACTTCCAATTCTTCCTGCTTGTTTCCCAAGCTTCTTGTGTTTGTGTACAGACACCTAAGATAACTAGGAGATTGTCAGTATGAATCAGGAGGCCTCTGCTGTTGCACCCTCCTCCTTGTGTTTCCTCCCAGTGTCCCACTTCCCCACTTACCTCAGGGCTTAGGTCTCCATCCCCCAAAATTATTCAATTTCTGTTCCTCATGTAGGTATTTATTATACTATGATCAAATCACCTTTTAACAGTCTCTTTGTTGACCTAACTAGATAGAGCTCATTGAGCCTGTCATTATGCAGCTTGTTTCTAATCAGTGTTTCCCAACCCGGGTGTTGTCAGGCCCAAACAGGTGTGCAGTGGACATTTTTTAAAAATTACACGTGTGAACAAAAAACCCATCTCTTATATTTTAATTAGTGGCTAAGCTGGGTCACATTCTGTACTTCAAATATTATGCACATGTCACATTCCATTCTCCAAAGCAAGGTTAAGATAGCACATTTGAGTCTTGTGGAGTGGGGTGGGAGGAGAAAAAGCGGGGAGAGCTGCCTTCTGATTGGCCATCTGCCTCAGTGCCCTGCTTCCTCCAAGGGCAGAGCAACCAATCAAAGCTCAATCACCCTCCCTTTTCCTCTTCCCTCCTGTGAACAACAAGTTGGCTCCTCTGCACCTCCTCCTGCAGCCAGAGGCAGGGGGAAGAGCTCCAAGAGCCTTCCTGGAAGGGGAATGGGGACCCTGCTGCAGCCCCCCCCAGTGCTTTGAGGGGGATGTTAGAAAGAACTGAGACAGTCGTTGTGTCACCCTGTCTTTTGTATCTTTTGTGCTCCAAACATTTGGAGCTGTGAAGGAGGGGAGCTTGGGGCATGAGGGTACTGCAATAGGCATTGCTTTCTGAAGGCTGTTACTGATCCAGACTGTACCTTCAGCACATCTGGTAGGGTTCCCTCCCCACTCTGAACTCTAGGGTACAGACGTGGGGACCCGGATGAAGAAACCCCTAAGCTTATTTCTACCATCTTAGGTTAAAAATTCCCCAAGGCACAAATTCTCCCTTGTTCCTTGGATTAGGTAACACTGCCACCACCAAGTGATTAGACAAAACTCAGGGAAAGGACCACTTGGAATTCCTACTTTCCCCTAATATTCCCCCAAGCCCTACACCCCCTTTTCTGGGCTTGAGAATAAACAAGATGAGCACAAACCAACCCTGGGTTTTTTTTTAGACCACTAAAAAAACCCCAATCAGATTAAAAAAACCCACAGGACTTTATTAGAAAGAAAAAAGTTCAAAGAAGCACCTCTGTAAAATTAGAATGGAAGATAATCTCACAGGGCAGTCAGATTCAAAACACGGAGGATTTCCCTCTGGGCAAAACTTTAAAGGTACAAAAAGAAAATCAGTAAAACACCTCCCTCTCAGCACAGAGAAAATCACAAGCCAAAATAAATGTAAGCTAATGCATTCCCTTGTTAGTATTTACTAATCCTAATGGAGTTGGATTGCTTGCTTTCTTGAGCTGTCTCCAGCAAAAGCCACACGGAACAGACAAAACAAAGCCTCCTACCCCCCGATTTGATAGTATCTTGTCCCCTTATTGGTCCTTTTGGTCAGGTGCCAGCTAGGTTACCTGAGCTTCTTAACTCTTTACAGGTAAAATGATTTTTTTGCCTCTGTCCAGGAGAGATTTTATAGTACTGTATATAGGAAGGTTGTTACCCTTCCCTTTATATTTCTGACAACATCCAATGAGTGGGAATGTGCAGATTTCATCTCAAACTCCAGTTACAGGTGAGCAAATGAAGGTTATGGAGCTTTTTGAGAGGAGCGTCTGGATATTCCCATTTGTACAATCAAGGTGTCTTTCCAGAAGGCACCAGAATCTTCTGAATGTCCTTATGCACTGGGTCTGCTCACCCCTCTCCAGCTCCATCAATCCTGAAGATTTCCGAGCATATGAAGAGGGAGTTGCCCCAACTGTACTTCAGTTCCATCAATTAATTTGGGTATTCCTAGCCTAAGACACTAAAGAAACGAAGTTGGGGAATGAAGAGTGTGAATATGCAGAAGATTATCTTGAAGAACTCTTGTTACACATAAGTAACCTTAATTTCTTGAAGTGGGAGCTGCATATTCCTACTTGTGTGAGTTTATTGAGCAGGACAACCCCATAGGAAGACAGGCTGAAGAGTTCCAGGTGAACAAGGACAGCATAGCTGACAAGTGAGCATTAGTTCTGGATGCCATGTCAAGAGTGAATTAAAAGTGACTTCACCTCTCACTTTCCCAAAACTAAGTCACAATCAGGGATTGTTGCAGCCATGTTGGTTCCAGGATACTAGAGAGACAAGGTGTGAGGTACTCGCTTTCACAAGACCAACTTCTGTTGGTGAGGAAGCTCAAAAGCTAGTCTCTCTCACCAACAGAAGTTGGGCCAATACAAGATATTACGTCATGCACCTAGTCTCACAATCAGGAAAACATTTTTGCTAAAACACATATAGTAGCAGTCACACAATATAGTGTGAAGATTATGAAAGCTCCCTTTGTCATCACTGAGAATTCTCACAATTACATGGGGTTGAACCCCTGCCACATTATCGTAATTGTAATATGTGGTCAGATATGCTTGGACAATCTTTGGAGCATGATGGACAGACTCCCTAGTCTCAGCCTCATAATGGTGCACTTGCAGATAAGTTTTAGTTCTATAGAGCTTAATGGCAAAGTTCTCAGAATGTGCAAAGTGTGATTCCTGCCTTCCTGAATGTAAATGAGGCTTGGGAACATACAGACAAGGTAGTGGTGTCATGGACTCACAGATCGTGCCCACTCATGGCCCCGTGTGGTCTGTGGGGGGTGCCCCTTTCAGTGAGACAGCCCTTCTCGGGGGTCCACTCTCTCTCAGGGTCAGGCCCCTCCACCTCCTGGAGCCGCACCTCTCTGAGCCTTAGCACATTGTCTCTGCTGTGGGCCCCCTCAGGGAGTCCACGTGCTCTGGACTCCCTGGGCCTCCTCACCACTGAACGGGTTGATGCAACCGTGTTCTGTAGACTGGACCGACTCTCAGCCAGCATAAAACAGGAGGGTTTATTGAGAG
This sequence comes from Chelonoidis abingdonii, assembly GCF_003597395.2. NCBI lineage: Eukaryota > Metazoa > Chordata > Testudines > Testudinidae > Chelonoidis > Chelonoidis abingdonii. The sequence goes on along the minus strand of NC_133770.1, from coordinate 303,336,031 downwards.
TTGAACACAGCACAGGAAACTCTCCGGGCTTCAGGCCTGACCTCTCTCAATCCAGCACATTCCAGTCTCCCTGCATCCAGGGGGGCTCTGCCTGCTCCCACTCTCCAGCCCAGAGCCCTCCTGCTTCACAGCTGGGCCTCCAATATCCCCAGCCCCAAGCCCCGCCTCTGTCCATTGTCTTCTCTCCGGGTAAACAGGGTCATAAACAGGAAGGCCTGGGTCTCCTCTCCTCTCAGCCCTCCTCTGGCCTCCTCTTGCTGGAACGGGCTGGTCAGGTCACCCGGGGTCCTCTCTCCGCAGCACATTTTCCTTCCACTGCCCAGAACCGGCTGCGACTCCTGAGCTGCGTCTCCAGGTCACCAGGTCAGCTCACCCTCTGGTCCCCTGCAACAACCCCACCCCGCCAAGCTAGCATCACCCAGGGACACTGAGTCCCCCACCTCCGCATGCAACCCACTGGAAAACACAGAAAACCCAAGAAAACCCCCTCTTCATCACAAGTGGTCTGAAAGAAAGGGAAAGCACCAACCTCTTGAGACTATTGTTAGAATGGAAATGCAGATGGGACCATCCATAAGAATGTGACTTACAGGAGATAGTCATTAAACCTCTATCTCAGTAATTTTCTGGGCTATCCGGACTGGCATTTTCACAGAGAAATGGTATACGGACAATCTAACCAATGTTTAAACAAAAACCTATGACCTTTGTGAGGATAAAAATTGCAGTTCCTTAGTTCATACTCTAATGAAACACCTACAGAATAAGACAAATGAACCTGTTGTTCACAGCACATCTCAAGTATTGCAGCAAATAATTCAGTCTCCTTTTCTGCAGCTATTATAGCAAATTAACTACCCCAAGCAGCTCTGGGTAGTTGAAGCAACCCTATCATAAATAAAGTTATTGTAGGATGAGAAAAGACTTTTGACCTTTGTGTATGAGTCAGAGGAAGAGATGGCATCCAAATGCTTTGGAGACATCAAAGAATTTTTCACTATTCCACATGTAATAGTTTAATAGTCAAGGAGGACCTTCTGAGGTCCACCCACTTAATAGTTGCTCAGATAGGGAATCTCTTTCAATTCATTCTTGTGCTGTTGGTGACTTGTGACATACAGATCAGACTACAGTAGAACCTCAACTACAAACACCCGAGTTATGAACTTATTGGTCAACCACACTCCTTATTTGGAAGCGAAAGCAGGCAATCAGGCAGCAGCAGAGATTTAAAAAAAAAATGTCAAATACAGTATAGTACTGTGTTAAACATAAACTACTAAAAAAAATAAAGGGAAAGTTTAACAAAAGTTTTGACAAGGTAAGGAAAATTTCTATCCTTGATGCATTTTTAAATTAAGATGGTTAAAAGCAACATTTTTTGGCATAGTAAAGTTTTAAAGCTGTATTAAGTCAATGTTTAGTTATAAATGTTTGAAGAACAACCGAAACATTTTGTTCATAGTTACAGACATTTCAGAGTATTGCACAACCTCCATTCTCGAGGTGTTTGTAACTCTGACGTTCTACTGTAGATAATTTGGTGGTCCCTTCTGGGCTTAAACTCTATTAATCTGATTCTTAATTGGGGGAACAGTGCAGTGCAGGCACCCCCTCCACTAGTTGTAATACTGGAGAAATTCTATAAGACTGAAGGAGTGCCTGTATTGTGTCAATATTCTAAAAGGCAAACAAATTAGGTCTTGTCAGAAAAACCTAATATCATTTAGAATCATAGAGTATCAGGGCTGGAAGGGACCTCAGGAGGTCATCTAGTCCAACCCCCTGCTCAAAGCAGAACCAATCCCCAACTAAATCATCCCAGCCAGGGCTTTGTCAAGCCTGACCTTAAAACAACTTAAGGAAGGAGATCCACCACTCCTTAAGGGAACCCATTCCAGATGACGTTCAGCCACCCTCTTAGGTGAAAAAATTTTGTCCTAAGTATCAACCCTATCACCTCCACTGCAACTGAACCATTACTCTTGTTCTAGTCATCTGTATCACTTGAGAACAGTCTGATCCAATCGATCTTTTAGTAACCCCTTTCATAGTAGTTGAAAGCAGTCTAATCAAATTCCGCCTCATCCTTCTCTATCTGCAGACTAACAATCACACATTCGCCTCAGCCTCTCTGCGTTAGGCTCATGTATTCCAACCCTACTACATTATTTGTCTTCCCATCCGCTGTCTCTTATCCAAGTATTTTCCACGATCCTTCTTGTTTAGTGTGGCGGCCCAAAATGGACACAGTACTCCAGAGCAGGCCGTCAGCAATGTTTGAATAGAGGGAATGATTCACATCCTCGACTCTGCTGGCAAAAGCCCCTATTGTATCACAGCCCAAATGCGATTAGGCCTTCTGGCGAAAGGGACACGCGGCGCCTACATATCCAGCTTCTCTTCACTGTAACCCGTAGCGGTCGCTTTTTTGCAGAATGCTAGAGTACCCATTTGTCCTGTTCATGTAGCAGTGATAGGATTCTTCTGTCCTAATTGCAGGCACTCTGCAATTAATCTATGAGGTTCAACAAGGACTTTTTTTGGCATTCCTCTAATTTGTCTTCAGGTCCCTCTGTCATACCATGATCCCCTCCCTCAGCATATCTTACACTCCTGCCCAGTTTCAGCTGTCATCTGCAAAATTGCTGAGGTGATAGTCCTGCTATCCTCACAGATCATTAATGAAGATATTGAACAAACCGCATCCGTTCAGGACAGACCCTACTTTGTTGTTTAGCCACAGTGGCACTCTTTTGGTTCTCTTACTATGTTTTTAAATTTGGGGTATTGTAGCAAGGTCTACATTCACCAGTGCGGCACCTCCTGCAGGGGCGGCTCTAGCCATTTTGCCGCCGCACGCAGTGGGGGGTGCTCTGCTGGTCGCCGGTTCTGCGGCTCCGGTGGACCTCCCGCAGGTGTGCCTGTGGATGCTGCACCAGAGCTGCGGGACCAGCGGACCCTCTGCAGGCATGCCTGCGGGAGGTCCACCGGAGCCGCCTGCCGCCCTCCCGGTGACCAGCAAAGCACCCCCCCGTCAGCATGCCACCCCAAGCACTCATTTGGCATGCTGGGGCCTGGAGCCGCCCCGGCTTCCTGCTGGTCATCTTGGGAATTAGCTCAACTCCAGCTCAGGAGCACCCTCTGCTGGCTGGTATCTTGCCTGCCTCAGGCTCCACATCCCTCCCAGACCCCAGTGCCCTTTACCTCAGTGTTCTGCCCTCTGCAGTACCCCCGCTCTAGGTCTCCCCTCCCAGGGTAACCCCCAAGCCATGTTGGTTGATAAACATTAAGTACATAGATGTAATATACTTAGGCCCTATACAATATCAATAAAGCACACATGAATTAAGAACTGGCTAACTGACAGATCTCAAGAAGTAGTTGTCAATGAGGAATCATCATTGAATGGGAGTGTTTTTAGCAGGTTCTGCAGGGATTAGCATTAGGCCTGATGCTATTCAGTATTTTTTACAATGATCTGGAAGTAATTGTAAAATCACTACTGATTTCAGTAGAATGCGAGCTAATATTTTGCCTGCTGTACAAAGGAGAGTAGTGACTCTGTAGTTTCCACAGTCGGCTTTGCTGCCTTTGTTTCTGAACAGTGATACAATAATAGCATCTTTTAAGTCTTGTGGCATTTCTTCCTCCTCCCAAATGCTACTCAGGATGTCATGAAACATCTCGATAGCCTTTGGGCCTGCTCCTTTATACAGTTCTGCTGGAATACCATCCTTTCCAGATGCTTTGCTAGAGTTCAGTTGTTTAATGGCTTTTATAACTTCCTCAACTGATGGAGGGAGATTGAGATCCTCTTTGATAGGTTTCTCAAGTAAATGGTCAAAGACACACCGATCGACTGTGGATGGTCTATTGAATAGACTACTGTAGTATTCAGCCCATCTCTGTATGATTCCCTCCTTGTCTTTCATGAAGGTTGTGCCATCTGTCGACTTTAAGGGGGCTGTGCCAGATTTAGATGGTCCGTAGACTGCTTTGAGAGAGTCAAAGAACATCTTTGCGTTGTTTGTATCTATGTAATGCTGGACTTCTGCAGCTTTCCTCTCTCACCACTCATTCTGCATTCTCTTTAGTTCAAACTAGGCCTTGCTCTGTAGGTACTTAAACCTATCTTTCTTTGAGATGGAAGTGAGTTCATTCTGCCATTCAACAAATGCTTTCTGCTTGTCACTTAGGAGTTTGGGATGTACTTGTTGTTCTCATCGAACCAATCCTGGCATACCCTTTTCTTTGGCCCCAGCACAGATTTAACTTGCATTCTACAGAACAGACTCATTGCAAACATATTTGAGGAGAATCTGCCAGAAGCCCAGTGTGGTTTCAGACCAGGTCGTAGTACTATGAACATGATCTTTGTTTTAAGGCAGGTCCAGGAAAAATGTCTAGAGCAGAACATGGATCTGTACTTGCTCCAGTGCTGTTCAACGTGTTCTCAACCATGCAACAAGGGACTTGGATCAGGTGATAGACATCTGCTGCTGACTCAGTGGCTCTCTCTTTGATCTTCAAAGACTCAGTGCTAAGACCAAGATGCTGGAGAGGCTTCTTGTTGAGGCGCTTTTTGCAGATGACTGCGCCTTGATGGCTCATAGACATCAGGTCATCGTTGATAGATTTTCTGAAGCATCCCAGCTCTTTAGCCTCACCATCAGTCTTGGGAAGACAGCAGTCTTGTTCCAGCCAGCACTTCATTCCAATACCCCAGTGCCAGCCATCTTCATCCATGGCACACAGTTGAAATATGTGGATCAGTTCAAGTATTTGGGCAGTACCATCTCAAGTGACGGTTCGCTTGATAAGAAAATTTCCTCCAGAGTTAATAAAGCCAGCCAGACCCTTGGTCGACTTCGAACAAAAGTTCTTAACCAACACAACATCCATCTCTCCACCAAATTGAAGATCTACAGTGCAGTAGTTCTAACTTCTCTCCTGTATGAATCTGAGATCTGGACTCTTTATAGACATCACATTAAACAGCTTGAGCAATTTCACATGCGCTCCCTCAGCTCAATAATGAGCATTTGCTGCCAGGAATATTAAAGTGCTTGAGAGAGCAAACACAACCAGCACTGAGGAAATTTTACTGAGAACATAACTTAGGTGGACCGGGCATGTCATCAGAATGGAAGACCACTGTCTTCCAAAACAGATCTTGTTTGGGGAACTGAGTCAGGGCAAAAGAAAGAAGCGTCATCCGTATAAGCACTTCAAGGATAATCTGAAGAATCATGAAATTATCTCCAGACTGCATGTGAAAAGCACCACAGTGCTGCATAATCAAACATCATAGATACAGACTTCCCATGCCCTCAGTGCGGTTGACTCTATGCATCAGGATTCAGAGTCATATGCATAGCCATATATGAGAACTATGACAATATCGTTGTCATCGCCAGGGATGGACTATCAATAATACCGGTTAGATTTGTGGATGATACAAAGATTAGCAGAATGGTAAACAATGACATGTAGTCATATGGAGTGAAGTGGATTGCTTGGTAAACTGGGCCCATTCAAACAAAATGTTATAACAAGGACAAATGGAAGGTCATATCTCTAGAAACAAAGCAGCCCCTATTACAGAATGGAGGATTGTATCCCGGAAATTAGTGACTCTGAAAAAGATTTAAGGGTCATAGTGGACAAGCAGCTGAACATGGGCTCCCAGTGTGATGCTGTGGCAAAAGAGTCTAATGCAATCCTTAGGTGTATAGGGAAGTAGTGAGTAAAAGTAGGGTGGTGATTTTATTTCTGTATGCAGTATTGGTGAGATCGATACTGGAATGAAATTCTATGGCCTGTTTTATACAAGAATTCAGATTAAATGAGCCAATAGTCCCATTTGGCCTTAAAATCTATGAAAAACTGTTCCTAATGCAAAAAGAATGAGGAATACTTGTGACACCTTAGTGACTAACACATTTATTTGGGCATACGCTTTCATGGGCTAAAACCCACTTCATTGGATGCATACAGTGGAAAGTACAGTAGGAAGATATATATATTCACAGAGAACATGAAAAAATGGGTGTTGCCATACCAGCTATAATGAGATTCATCAATTAAGGTGGGCTATTATCATGCATCCGATGAAGTGGGTTTTAGCACACGAAAACTTATGCCCAAATAAATTTGTTAGTCTTTAGGGTGCCACAAGGAGTCCTCATTCTTTTTGCTGATACAGACTAACACGGCTATCACACTGAAACTTGTCCTAATGTATTTCCTTACTTTAGGCAATTGGTGATGCAGAGACGTTGGTGGAGACTCTACGTCTGGCTGCTGAGAAAGCAGAGGAGAAACTGTCCCTGGCCAGGCTCAGGTTGCGAGAACAGACTCAGGAAGGTACGTTTAGGTCATGAACTGCTTGATAGAGTTAGATTGGGGGAAGAGGGAGGTTCTTGATCAGGACCCAGGTGTATCTATAGTTCTTCGAGTCTTTGTTCATATGGATCCTATTCATGGTGTGCACATGCTCTATGAATATGAGATTGAAATCTTTTGACCAGGTAGGAAAGTTCCTCTATAATGAGCCTCTAGTCAGAACAAAAAGAACCCCAAGATCCTGCCAGCTGGGTACAAGACACTTCATAAATTAACTATGTTAATTACTAAGACTAAAACTGTTAGAAAAAATGATGGTAAACTTAGAGACAGTGGACAGATAGTGTTAAGTTCTATCTTACTACTATGGGTGGTGAGGCAGTGTGCTGGGAGAGAAGCTGAGCCCTGATTAGGGGTCGGGGCTTCTCTGCTTAGGGGTCCTATAAAGGTAGCCAGCCAGTCAGGCAGCAGCATAGACAGCTGCAGCAGCACAGGAGCCAGCAAACAGAGCTGTAAACAGGGGAGTTTCAGAGGGAGTTTGTGGGGGAGACTTAGAGACCGAGGCAAAGGAACTGACAGGCTAGTGAAGGGAGTGGGCGATGTTCTGGTGCCTGGTGGGGGTTTGTTTTGGTTTGTGTTTCCTGGACTAACAGGTTTTAGGTGGGAAGGCTCTGACTGATACAGAGGCAGCAGTGAAAGACACAGTGAGGATGACTCGATGTGGAAGCTGCGGCATGTACATGATCCTGGAGGGGGTACCTGAAAAGAGTTTTGTCTTCATGAAGTGCTGCCTGATAGAGCTAGTGGAAGAAAAGATCCGAGGACTGGAGATGCAGGTGGAAACTCTGGTAGAGTTTAGAAGGGGATCCGATGATGGAGCAAAGATATAAGGAGGCTGAAGGGATAAGCTTAGACTTGCAGATGGAAGCAGGACCAAAGAATTCTGAGGGGAGACTGCTGGGAGAGGAAAGTGGACGGTGGAAGCATGTGACTAAGAGAACCAGGCAGAGGAAGAGACGGACCAGTGAAGGAGAAATAGAGCTCAGGAACAAGTTTTCAGAGTTGGAAAATGAAGAAGGGGCACAGCAGGTGGTCGATGAAGGTGAGAGGGCAAGCAAGAAGAGAAGAGCAGCTAGTCCTACAGGAAGAGGGGAAGAGTCAATGGAGACAACACCAAATATGGGCCCCAGGAGGATACAGGATTGGTTGCGGAGGATTGCAAGGGTGAATAAGAATTGAGTGGACTTACAGTCAGTGGGAGCAGGGGATAGACCGGAGAATCACACTGTCACCAGGAAAAGGCAGGTCTACATGACTGGGGACTCCTTACTGAGAAAAATAGACAGGCTTGTAACTAGAGCTGATCCAGAGAACAGAAGGGTGTGCTGCCTGCCGGGTGCTAAGATATGGGATGTGGACCTGAGGCTGAAAAGGATCCTAATGGGAGCAGGAAGGAATCCACTGATTGTCCTTCATGTGGGAACGAATGATACGGCTAGATACTCGCTGGAACGTATCAAGGGAGACTGTGCCAGACTAGGGATGATGCTTAAGGAAATCGAGGCTCAGGTTATCTTCAGTGGGATTCTGCCTGTTCCTAGAGAAGGGCAACAAAGGTGTGACAAGATTATGGCGATCAACAGATGGCTCAGGCAGCGGTGCTATAAGGAGGTCTTTGGGATGTACGGCCACTGGGAAGCATTCATGGACAGAGGACTGTTCTCTCGGTATGGACTTTGCCTGAGCAAGGAGGGAAATAGACTTCTAGGATGCAGGCTAGCATAACTGATTAAGAGAGCTTTAAACTAGGAATTTGAGGGAGATGGTTGGGAGATGTCCAGGTAATCTCCACGCCGGAATTTAACATTGAGAGGGAAGAAAACAAAGTAAGAGAAGATACAGTCGTGGGCAGAAGAATGGATATAAGGAGGAAGGGTAGTGTAGATACCAGTCTAATAGGTGATACTGTGTAGATGTCTTGTTGCCTAACGGGAAGGTTCAATGAAGCCAAACGGCAAAATTAAGAATCTATACAGTAATGCAAGGAGCATGGCACAAATGGAGGAAACTTAGAGCTACTGTGCAGGAGGTGAACCGGATTTATAGGATCACAGAAACATTAGGTGGATAGTAGTTATGGACTGGAGTACAGGTAATTGAGGCATATGTGCTGTTTAGGAAGACAAGAATAAGGCAAGGTGGGGGAGTGGCTGTATATCAATGATGAGTAACTGTAAGAATAGGAAGTGAGGATGGATAGACGAGTCTCTCTGGGCAAAAATCACACCTGGGAAAGAAGCTACTAGAGCCTCCCCTGAGATAGTGCTTGGGGCTGTGCTATAACCGCCGGGATCTGATTTGGATATGGATAGAGACCTTTTAATGTTTTTAATGAAGTAAACCTAATTGGCAATTCAGTAGGTGTGATCATGGGGGACTTTAACTTCCCAGATACAGCTGCGAGACAAGTGCTAGTAACATAATAGGGCATTCAGATTTTCTGGATGTGATAGCAGATGGATTTCTTCACCAAGTAGTTTGAAGCAACCCAGACACGAGAGGATGCCATTTTAGATTTGGTTTTATTGGTAAGTACCGTGAGGACCTCCGTAGAAGACATGGTTGTAGGCAACCTTGGTTCGAGTGATCAATGAGCTATTCAGTTAACACTAGATGGAAGGATGAAACAAAAATGAATCTGGGACTAGCGGTTATTGATTTCAAAAGGGGCAACTTTAAAGAATTAAGGAAATTAGTTAGGAACGTGGATTGGGCTCTGAAGAATTAGTGGATCTTAAAAGGCGGAGGAGGTTGAATTCTTCAAGTCAACTTGCAGAACAATCAGAAGCCTGCATCCAAGAAGGGAAAAGTATAGCAAGAGTTTAGACCAGCTGGATGAGCAAGCTTCTCAGAGAGGTGATTTAAGAAAAAGAGGAAAGCTACAAGAAAGTAGAAGATGGGAAGGATTACAGGAAAGCTTACCTTTTGAGGTACAGAACATGTAGGGAATAAAGTGAGAAGGTCAAAAGCCATGTAGAGTTGGACTTTGCAAAAGGATTAACAATAGTAAAAGGTCTATGGCCATAGAAATAGAAAAACAAGAAAAAGAAGTGGGACCACTAAACACTGAGGATGAATGGAGGTTCTAAGGATAATTAGACATGGCCAATTCTAAAAAATACTTGCCTCAGTCTTTAAGTGAGGAGCTTAGGGGATAATGGTAGGATGAACAAAGGGGAATTGGAGGCAATGAGAGGTAGATATTATACATCGAAGGTAAGAAGCAAACTCAAAAGCTTAATGGGAAAATCGGAGGGCCTAGATAATTTTATCGCAAGATATAAAGGAACGGGCACATGAATGGCAAGCCATTAGCAAAAATATTTAATTGAATCAGAAACTAGGGGTTGGTACCCACAAGACTGGGAAATTGCTTACATAATTCCTATTGTAAGAAAGGGCAAAAAGTGTATCTGAGTAAAAGCATGTTAAATTTGAACATCTGTAGTATGTAGGTTTTAGAAAATTTTGTGTAAGCGAAAGTAGTAAAGAATAGTGAGAGTCAAGTAATGTGGACAAAATACACATGTTTTACAAAGGTAGATCAGCCAACCATCTGATCTCCTCTTTGAGAATGGTAAAATTTTAGAAGAGAAACGCAGTGATCTATGACTTCGATTTCAGTAGAGGATTTGATACGGTTCCACATGCGGGAATATTATTAAATTGAGAAAAGATGGGATCAATATGGAAATTGAAAGTGGGATAAGGAACTGGTTAAGGTAGGAGATAGACAGGTACTGAAGGAGTGAACTGTCAGGCTGGAGAGGGAGGTTCTAGGTGGGTTCACTCAGGGATGCGGGTTTGGGGACCAATCTATTTAATGCTTTTATTGACGCACTGGCACAAAAAATGAGCAATGTGGCTAATAACAGTTTGCAATGTAGGCACAAGCTTGGGAGAGGTATTGCTAACACAGAGCAGGACCAGGATATCAATCACAGGGAAGATTAGATGACCTGAAACTAGAGTAATAGTAATGGAGAAATTTTATAGTGAAAAGTGACGGGTCCTGCATTTAGGGGTTAATAACAAGATTTATGTATAAATTGGGGTTGATCAGTTCAGAAGTAACAGAGAAGGAGAAGGACTCGAGAGTATGGTGTGATCACCTACGTGTTCTAGATGAGACGCCACAGTGATATGGCGTTTAAAAGGCTAATCGCGTTTTGGCTACATAGCGCGACGTGTATTCAGCAAAGATAAGGTCGCTAGTACCATAAGGCACTGATGCGACCTCAATCTGGGAATACTGTGGGCGTTTTGGTCTCCCTTGTTAAATGGATGAATCAAACATGGAAAAGGTTAAGAGAAGGTACGAGGATGATCCAGGAATGTAAAACCTGCTTCGAAAGGAGACCAAAGAGCTTGGATGTACCTAACAAAAGAAGGTTAGAGGGGGATATGATTGCTCTTGTTATAAATAATATCAGAGGGATAAATATTAGGGAGAGGAGGATTATTTAAGCTTAGTACACGAATGTGGACAAAGAACAAATGGGATATAAACTGGATGATAGGAAGTTTTAGACTTGAATGAGATGAAGTTTCGTACCATTAGCAGAGTGAAGTTCTGGAACAGCCATCCAAGGGAGTAGTTGGGGCAACAAACATATCTGGCTTCATGAACTAAGCTTGATGAAGTATGGAGGGGAGGTATGATGGGATAGCCTAATTTGGCAATTAATTTGGCACTGATCTTGATGTTTCCAGCACGGTAAGTAAGCCCAGTGGTCTGTGATGGGATAAGGACTGAGTTACTACCAGGATCTTTCCTGGGTGTCTGGCTGTGAGTCTTGCCACATGCTCAGGGTTTAACTGAATCGCCATATTTGGGATCGGGAAGGAATTTTTCCTCAGGGCAGATTGGCAGAGTCCTGGAGGTTTTCGCCTTCCTCTGCAGCATGGGGCACGGGTCACTTGCTGAGGATTCTCTGCAGCTTGAAGGTCTTCAAATCCAATATGAGGACTTCAGTAACTCAGACATAGGTTAGGGTTGTTACAGAGGGGTGGGTGAGATTCTGTGGCCTGCATTGTGTAGGAGGTCAGACTAGATGATCATAATGGTCCCTTCTGACCTTAAAGTCTATAAGAGGGAACTGAGAGGTGGTCAGTGCTGCTCTGCCCTATCTGACCTCATGTGTGTTGCTGGAGATACCTTGCTTGTGAGCAGCCTCTGGCCCACGAGAGACTTTGTCTGGGGTGGAGGATACAATACAACTTTGTTGTTGTGTCTTTTATAGTCCTAAGCACATTTTCAAACCTTGTCACCTACATTTGGTGCTTAAATCTTGTATTTGAGCTCAAATATCCAATGTAGGCCCTTAAATCCCACTATGAGAACCCAAATAGCAGATTTGATCACAGTCTGTAAGTATCTACATGCAGAATAGAAGTTACTGGCCTTAATGCAACACTTACTGAGTGATGTTCCATGGCCCGTATTATGCAGAAAGTCAGATTAGATGATTCCAATGTTCTTTTCTGGCTTTATAATCTATGTGTCTATGAAGATTCAAATCTCCAAAGGGCATAAACACCAAGGAGGAAGAAGAAATGTTTAGAGTAGTCCAACTAGGTATACTTCGGGCAATAGAATGAAATTAAGAAAGGGAGAAGTTAGGAACATTTCCCAGATATTAACCTAACTGTGAGTGTTATTAGGCTATGGACTCATCTTCCAAGGAAGTGGCAGAATGGTAATACAAAAATCAGTAATAGTTTCTACTAAGGGGGGGTTGCGCCACTTTTCTTGGAAGCGCTTAACCATTCAACATTAATGTTCTTGCTGTGTTTTGTGTAGAATAGATAATGCTATTCAGTGCTTTCACTATCCTTTACTAGGGGTGGGGGAAGAATTCCAAGGGCTGAAGTGCTCCATACCAGAGCTTGATGATGTGCTATTGAAGGATGTGGGAGGCAAAATCCATTCAGATGGACGGTGAGTTAGAAAAGCCAATGGTCATACAGATATCACCCTTGCTGCCATGTTTGTATCCAGCAGAAATGGCTTCACAATAATGCTGCGTCCCTCAACACCAAGGAAGAAGCCTTCGCAAAGGGGCTGACCTAGAACCCTGATGTAGTGGGCTGTTGGACTAGTACATTATACCCCATGGTGCAGAAGGCCCTTTTATTGTTGGTATTAACAATCCTATTATTTATTTGTTAAATGCATGAGATCTGCTCAGCTCTGGTACAAGACACAAAATTATTGTATTCCCTGATCATCTTACAACCTAAAGAAAGAGAGAAAAATGGAGAAGAGGAGGGAAACCCAAAGGAGGGATGAGACATATGAAGTGGCTTTATTTTAGACTCACTTCTAGGAATTGCATAAGAAGGTTTTTAAGGAGGGATCATCTCCTTGGTGCCACCAGTGTTACCTGGGATTTCTCAGACCCCAAAGCAAGGGTAACTTAACTGTTTCTCTCCAGGAGGTGTCAGGAATAAATCAATGGGAACACAGTGCTTCCATCTGATAAATGATTGATACAAGCAAGTGTGCTCTTATCTAAAACTACTATTTATTAGATATTAAGTGCACACGCATACACACACACACGGTTTAAGACATTCCAGACATAGTTACCCACAGTCTGAGATAGTTTCAGGTGATCACTGGCCGGGCTTCCAGGGACCCTCTTTTTTTCCAGCTGACGGGGAGTTTAGATATCAGCTTCTTACCCAAAGAAAAGCTCACTTGGTCTGCTCAGGGGTATTTATTTTTACCTAGTCTTTTATAGATATCTTTAACAAAGCACATAACCTACAGTGACTCCTAGTGGGTCAGCATCGTAATCTCTACTGGATCACCAATTCTCCTAATTTCAGCAAACTACTCATTATCTCAAAACATTTCCAGCCATAACAACAATACGCATGGGGCACCTAAAACCAAAGTCGCTCTTCACTCCCTCTCATCCATAACTTTCTGTCCCACCCTCCCATTCTGATTAACAAATTGCAAGTATGCAGCTGTCTGACCTTTTCTCACAAAGGCCTCAGATTATTCCCAGCAATGTAATGTTTGGTTTTCAGCTGGCAGTGGCTGAACATACAAAATTGCTTACTGCGGTACTGTCAAGTTCTGGGCTACGCACAGGAATGTCAAATTCCAGGGTAGCACCAGGATCCTACATGAGGGGCTGGAGGAAGTGTCTGGTTGTTGCTAGTTCTCCAGCAGGTGGGGGGAATATTTGCTGGTTGTATTGGGTTTTGGTGTTAGGTCTTTCATCTCTCATTCAAATGCTTAGTTCCCTGTCCCCGCTAAGGATGATTGTTTGTCTCATCTTCACATACAGATGGCCATTAATCATTGATCCATCTGGACAGGCTGCAGCTTACCTGCGGTATCGAGACACAAATTACTTGAATACACTGAACCCAAACGATATGAACGTGGAGACCGTTCGACTGGCCTTGCTGGGAGCCCTCCGGTAGGTGGAAGAGTACCAGGAATGGGAGGGCAGGATGGCAGGCTTGGACACAGCATAGGTTGGTGTTCCTGATGATCTCAGAGTGTGCATAGTGAGCTGGATGAATAAAACCATTAGCTGGTAGTGCATGTGGCTGTGAGGGAGTGAGTTGCTTTTTGATACCCTCTGCCAACTCTGCACTTCCAGTAGCTGAACTTCCTTCACAGTTAGCACTTCTGGTTTTTATTCATGAAAGAGACTGCTGGCTGCATGAGGGGCCTTTTCTCCCCAGTCCCCTTTCCACGTTGTGCTAAAAGGAAGGCTGCCCATACATGTAATGCTTGAGACCCATCATTACTGAGAGAGAGAGAGAGAGAGAGATTGTTTTGTCTATCTTTTGTATCAAGGACCTTGGACTGTCCTGTAGTACATATGATCAACTATTCAGACCTCTGTCCTTAGGTATGGAAAGCCAGTGGTGTTTGACATGATGGAAGTGAATATGTTTGATGCTGTGAAGAGGCAGTTGGAGGGAATAGAGTCCGGACTGGCAGAGGCAATTCTGAGCAAGCAGATACTGCAGAATGAAAGGTAAGAATTTTTGGGTATTGTAAACCCCATGATCTTCAGTGGAGAAATTGAACCTCTTCCAACTAAACCCATTTCTTTCCCAGACTGGGACCAAGGGAATGGCATATTCCTACACCCCATATCAGCCCTGTCCCCTCCCAGCCTGGGAGAAGGCTGAGCACCTCTACCCCAGAGCCCTATTTACCACCATTCTCAGATACTAATGTTATGAGGGCCAGGGCCAAATAAATATCTAGCTGTAGATACCTAGGGATGAGGGACTGGCACCTCCAGCCCTTCGGCCTTCTCCCCTTCTATTTCTGGGCAAAGGCCAAAAGACTGCTGGAATATTTATCCTTTTCAAGCCCAAGGATGAGACTGTCACCTCAGCCACCTCAACACTGGCCCATAACAATCCAGGGTAGGGTTTGAGAAATTCCTGCACCCTAAGTAAAGTTTTCTGCAAATCCCTCTCTTGATGCCCAATCAGGTGTGTGAACTGCACTATTCAATCAAGGTTGTTTTTGACTCTGAAACCTAATAATGACTTTTTAAATTTCAACATTGTTAACTGTTTTGTCACTGTACCAGAGACATACAGTAAATGAGCTATCTCGTAATCATAAGCTCAAATCGCTGCCATGTCTCTTGAGAACCAAAACCATCAGCTTCCCTGTCAGGGTTCCCTGCCCCTGCCTCTGAACTCTGGGGTACAGATGTGGGGATCCGCATGAAAGACCCTCTACGTATATATTCTACCAGCTTAGGTTAAAATCTTCCCCAAGGCACAAATTCCTTTCCTTGTCCTCGGATGGTATTGCTGCCACCACCAAGTGATTTACATGAAATTTCAGGGAAGGGTCACTTGGAATCCCTATCCCTCCACAATATCCCCCCAACCACTTGGAATCCCTATCCCGCCACAATATCCCCCCTTTTCTGGGGAGGCTTGAGAATAATCTACCAACCAATTGCCTTAACAATGCGAGTACAGACCAGACCCTTTGTCTTCAGGACACTGAAAATCAATCAGGTTCTTAAAAGAAGAACCTTATTTAAAAAGTAAAAGAATCACAACTGCAAAATCAGGGTGGAAGGTAACTTTACAGGATAAATAAAAATATTTAAAACACAGAGGATTCTCCTCTGATTCAGCTTCACAGTTACAAAAACAGGAATAAAACTACCTCTGTAGCATTGGAAAACTCACAAGCTAAAATGAAAGAACCTAACACATTTCCTTGCCTACTTACAATTTCTGTGATTTTAGATGGATTATTCCAGGTATATTTTCAGGAGATGTTGTACCTGCTTGGCTTCTCTCTCCATCCGGAGAGGGAACAACCAAGAGAGAGCAAACAAAATCTTCCTCCTCCAGATCTGAAAGTCTCTTCTTTCCTCATTGGTCCTTCTGGTCAGGTGCTAACTAGGTTATTTGTCCTACTTAACCCCTTACAGGTAAGATGATTCAGTACAGTTGCCAAGGAGGATTTTATGCTACCCTTCTCTCTATATTTATGACATTCCCCTAATAGCTTATAGGATGTATTGTCAATGTTCTGGGCACAGGGAATATCATGGTCCCGATATGTAGAAGGGGCTCTGTAATATGTCAGACAAAAAAGAATGATCAGGGGTGGTCAGATGGTAATGGACGATAATAGGAAAGCAGAGCTGCTCAATGCCTCCTTTGCTTCAGTCTTCACACATGAAAATAATGTGCCCAGACAACCAACGATGTTATCGTAGACAATAAAAGGGAAGGGATGCAGATCAGGATAAGCAAAGAACATGTCAGAAGTCTTCTGACTAGTTTGAATGTATTGTAGTCAGCAGGGCCTAATGGTATTCACCCCAAGATGGTGAAGGAATTAACGGAAGAACTCTTGGAGATGCTTCTAATAATATTTGAGAATTCTTCGAGTGATGTCCCCTTGGGTGCTCCACTGTAGGTGCAACAGCGCCTTTACATCTGGAGTCAGAGATCTTCAATAGCAGTGCCCGTCAGACTGCACATACATACCTCCCCTCTCTTGCACTATGCATGTGTCGTATATATAGCGCTGTGTGGTCCAACCATCCTCATTTCCCTCTCGATCGCCTGCAGTCTGGAACAGAACACTTAGCAGAGCCCATGTTGTTATTTAGATAGTATCTTACCTGTTTTTCTTCTCATAGTTGTTAGTTCCTTACTTTTCCTTTTCTGTTTCTTCCTCCTAAAATGAACAAACAAACAAAAAGTATTAGTTCTTTCTCCTGTTTCCCCTCCTTCCCCTCAGGGAAGGTACATCCTCATCCTTATGCCTGGTTCACCTGGGTTTAAGTGGTGTGTCTCGTGTGGAGCTGCCTTCTCTATAATGGACGGCCACACAAAGTGTATCCGCTGCCTAGGAGAGGGACATGTTCCTCAGAAGTGTTCCCATTGCCAGGGTTTGAAGCCAAGAGCCAGAAAGAACATGGACCTTAAACTCAAATTAATTTTAGGCCTGTTAAGTGATTAAAAAAATCACAATGAATTGTGCTATTAAACAATAATAGAATACCATTTTTATAAATATTTTTGGATGTTTTCTACATTTTCAAATATATTGATTTCAATTACAACACAGAATACAAAGTGGACAGTGATCACTTTATTATAAATATTTGCACAGTAAAAATAAAATAATATTTTTCAATTCACTTAATACAAGTTCTGTAGTGCAATCTCTTTATCATCAAAATTGAACTTAGAAATGTAGAGTTATGTACCAAAAATAACTGCATTCAAAAATAAAATGATGTAAAACTTTAGAGTGTCCACTCAGTCCTACTCAGTCCTACTTCTTGTTCAGCCAATTGCTCAGACAAACAAGTTCGTTTACATTTGCAGGAGATAATGCTGCCCACTTCTTGTTTAAAATAGCACCTGAAAGTGACAACAGGTGTTCACATGGCATTGTTGTAGCTGGCGTTGCAAGATATTTATGTGTCAGATGCACTAAAGATTCACATGTCCCTTCATGCTTCAACCACCATTCCAGAGGACATGCATCCATGCTGATGATGGGTTCTGCTCGATAACGATCCAAAGCAGTGCAGCCTGATGCATGTTTATTTTCATCATCTGAGTACGATGTCACTAGCAGAAGATTGTCTTTTTTTTTCGTGGTTCGGGTTCTGTAGGTTCCACATCAGAGTGTTGCTCTTTTAAGACTTCTGAAAGCATGCTCCATACCTCATACTTCTTAGATTTTGGAAGGCACTTCAGATTCTTAAATCTTGGTTCGAGTGCTGTAGCTATCTTTAGAAATCTTGCACTGGTACCTTCTTTGCGTTTTGTCAAATCTGCAGTGAAAGTGTTCTTAAAATGAACAACATGCTGGGTCATCATCCTAGACTTCTATAAGAAGAAATATATGGCAGAATGCAGATAAAACAGAGCACGAGACATACAATTCTCTCCCAAGGAGTTCAGTCACAAATTTAATTAATGCATTTTTTTTAATGAACATCATCAGCATGGAAGCATATCCTCTGGAATGGTGGCCAAAGCATGAAGGGGCATATGAATGTTTAGCATATCTGGCACATAAGTACTTTGTAATGCTGGCTACAAAAGTGCCATGTGAACATCTGTTCTCACTTTCAGTTGACATTGTAATAAGTGGGCAGCATTATGTCCCGTAAATCTAAACAAACTTGAGTCAACAATGCAATGCTGCTGCTGCAAAAAAAAAAAAAAAAATACAAATGTAATTTTGGGTTGCATTAAAAAAGGCATAGCATACAAATCACAGGAGGTGATTGTAATGTTCTACTTGGCTCTGGTTAGACCTCAGCTGAAGTACTGTCTCCAGTTTTGGTCACAACTATATAGAAAAGATGTAGAGAAACTGGAAAGGATCCAGGTGAGTGACAAAGATGATCAAAGGGATGGAATTCAAGGCATACGAGCAAAGTCTAAAGGAACTGGGTATGTTTAGTTTAGAAAAGAGAAGACTGAGGAGGGATATGATAGTGGTCTTCAAATACTGTACTTGAAAGGCTGTTATAAAAAAGACGGAAAAAAATTGTTCTCTTGGTGCAGAGGGCAGGATAAGAGGCAATGGGTTCAAACTACAGCATAGCAAATTTAGATTAAACCTCAAGAAAAAATTCCTGCCTGTAGGAACAGTAGAACAATGGAACAAACTGCCTAGGGAGGTCGTGGAAACTCCTTCACTGGAGATTTTCAAAAATAGTCATCTGTTTCAGACACAACAAATCCTGCATTGTGGCGGGGCGGGGAGGGGAGGAGGGCAGTTTAAACTAGATCAGAGATTCTCAACCTTTCCAGGCTACTGTACCCCTTTCATGAGTCTGATATGCCTTACGTACCCCAAGTTTCACCTCTCTTAAAAACTACTTGCTTACAAAATCAAACATAAACATACAAAAGTGTCACAGCACACTATTACTGAAAAATTGCTTACTTTCTCATTTTTACCATATAATTATAAAATAAATCAATTGTAATATAAATATTGTACTTACATTTCAGTTTATAGTATATAGAGCAGGGGTAGGCAACCTATGGCACGGGTGCCGAAGGTGGCAAGCGAGCTGATTTTCAGTGGCACTCACACTGCATTTTAATTTAATTTTAAATGAAGCTTCTTAAACATTTTAATAACCTTATTTACTTTATATTCAACAATAGTTTAGTTATATATTGTTTGTTTGTTCCATTGTTCTACTGTTCCTACAGGCAGGAATTTTTTCTTGAGGTTTAATCTAAATTTGCTATATATGCGACTGGATAGCATAGTGGTTAAGAGCACCGCCCTTTGATACGGGAGACCGCCCTTTGATACGAGAGACCGGGGTTCAAATCCCGGTTGGTACCCAACTTTCCAGTAGGGGTCCTTGGGCAAAAGACCCCCTAACGCTTCAGCTGCCTACCTCAAATATGAGAGTGACACGAACTAGGAGAATCCATGCCGGCTCGACGCGCCCGGATAACAAGTCCGCGCCAGATGTTGAGGAACCAGACAATCTGACGATAAGTGGGCTACTGGAACACCATTCCATGGACGAGACAAGAGACCTGGAATGATGAAGCTACTACAACAGTAGAACCAATGAGAGGGGATATATGAACGTAATGAGGGACGTGGATGGACAAAAGACCTACATCCACACATTTTTTATTTTTGTTTTTTTTTTTTTTTTTTTTTTTTTTTTTTTTTTGTTATAAATTTTTTTTTAATTTTTTATTTTTTTTTTTTTAAGTCCTGTGGGCCGAAAGGCCATCTGGTCTGGACTTGATGAGAACCTGGATGGTAATGCTACTAAACACCGACACAGGGGATATGATAACGTATGAGGGATGTGGTATAAAAGACCTACATCCACACTTTACTGAGAAACAGCTAGTTACCAACGCTTCAACATAGTAAAGAGGAAGCTGCTCTCACAGCTTGAGATAGACCAACTCCACATTACATCCCAGACTCAAGAAGACTTGGAGACAAGTGGATGTGCGGCCACACCTGAAACTTCACTGCACCCCCTCCATTGCAGAGCACAGCAGCTGATATGAGCATAAGATCATGGAAAAACTAGTACAGTCAATCCTCGAGACCGATTACCAAGCTCAGTGGAGAAGTACCATCAGATAGTATGTTAGAAGATGCCAATAGAGCCCTCATCACAATCCCTACTACCACCATAACTCAAACCAATGAACTGGTATACGCTACAGCCTCTGTAATCCTGGAGATGCTTGGCTACACGATCAAGAAGAACAACAGTATGTACCCACCCTGGAAATGAGGTTGGAGATAAGATCAAGGCGACTCGGAGAGAAGTTAGTCAGCTGGTGGAACTACAGAAGGGTGTAGAGATTAAGGATAAGACTTGGCTACTGAAAAAATACAAGGGCCTGACTCCATCTGAAGCCTAGAGACTGCTAAACAAAGGCTCACAGCACTGGCTACCAGGCTAAGGAGATACACGAGAAAAGCAGAGGCCAAAAAAGTAAATGCCCTGTTCTCCAAGGAACCATCCAAGGTGTACTCCCAACTGCAGTGCAACAACACAATACAGCAGACCACCAGCAGCAGAAACGGAACAGTACTGGAAGAACATATGGGAGAAAGAGAAGACTCATAACACCAGTGCAAAGTGGCTGCAGGACCTGAGAACAGAGCACAGCAATCTCCCAAAACAGAAACCACTCACCATCACAGTAGAAGACATCCAGCAGCGGGTCAAAACATGAAGAGCTGGACAGCACCTGGACCAGACATGATCCACACCTACTGGCTAAAGAAATTAACAGCAGTGCATGAACGCCTAGCAGCACAGATGAACCACTGCTAGCAGCAGGCTCCCACCCAACTGGCTAACACAAGGAAGGACAGTACTGATCATGAAAGACCCCTGCAAGGGGACAGAACCGGCCAACTACCGGCCATAACCTGCCTCCCACAACATGGAAAGTCTATCAGGCATCATAGCTGCCAAGCTACAGGACCACATGGGCCAGTACATGAGCACAGCTCAGAAGGGCATTGGAAACAACACCAGAGGCTCAAAACACCAGTTGCTCATAGATAGAGCAGTCGCCCAAGACTCAAGGTCTAGACAGACCAATCTGAGCACAGCTGGATTGACTATAGAAAGCCTATGACTCAATGCGCACCGTGGATCTGTGAATGTCTGGCGCTATACAAAGTCAACAGGACACTAAGGACCTTCCTCAAGAACCATGGGACTATGGAAGACAACACTAGAAGTCAACTCAAGCAACTTGCACAAGTGGCCATCAAGTGCGGCATATACCAAGGTGATGCACTGTCCCGCTGCTGTTCTGCATAGCTTAAACCCTCAGCCAGATAATCACAAGACTGGATACGGGTACAGGTTCAGAGTGGAACTACCATCAGCCACCTCCTCTACATGGATGACATCAAGCTGTATGCTAAGAATGAACGAGACATCGACTTGCTAATCCACCTGACGCGGATCTACAGTGAGGATATCGGATGTCATTCGGACTGGAGAATGTGGCCGGATGGTAGTGAAGAGAGGGAAGGTAGTCAAGACTGATGGGTGGAACTACCAGCGGGCCACATAGCAGACATACAGACCAGCTACAAGTACCTTGGCATCCGCAGTCACATGGAAACCACGATGAGGAAGCAAGGAAGACAGCAACATCCAAGTATCACCAAAGATAAGACAGGTCCTGAAGAGCCAGCTCAGTGGAAGAACAAGATCCACGCCATCAACGGATATGCCCTGCCGGTCATCAGATCCCTGCCGGTATAGTGAGCTGGCCAAAGGAGGACATGGAGGCTGCCGATGTGAAACCCGGAAGCTCCTCACAATGCACGGAGGTTTCCCACCCCAAGTCCAACACCCAGAGACTGTATACCAGCCGGAAAGAAGGCGGGCGGGCTTGGTGAGCGTCAAGGCCACTATCCTGGATGAAACCCGGAACATCCAGGAGTACATCAGTAAGATGGCCCCCAAAGATGAGCTGCTGAGAGAATGCCTGAGGCAGCAGCAGACAGGGGAGGAAGACCAAGCAGAAGAAGTGCCATGGCAAGACAAGACCCTTCATGGGATGTACCATCGACAGATAGCTGAGGTGGCTGACATTGGGAAATCCCACCAGTGGCTGGAAAGGGCTGGACTAAAAGACAGCACTGAGGCACTGATCATAGCAGCACAGGAACAGGCACTGAGCACCAGATCCATTGAAGCGGGGTCTACCACACTAGAGAGGACCCAAGGTGCGAGACTGTGCAGAGAGGCCTCAGAGACAGTCCAACACATAGTGGCAGGATGTAAGATGCAGGCAGGAACAGCATACACTGAACGGCACAACCAAGTGGCTGGCATTGTTACAGGAACATCTGCACAGCGTATGGGCAGACCTCCCAAGACCAGATGGGAGATTCCGCAGAAGGTTGTGGAGAATAGCAGGGCTAAGATTCTGTGACACTTTCCAGATCCAGACGACAGGCAGGTACTGGCCAATCACCAGACATCGTGGTAATAGACAAGGAGCAGAAGACAGCGGTGGTGATAGATATAGCAGTGCCAAGTGACAGCAACATCAGGAAGAAGGAATATAGAAAAAGCTGGAGAAGTACCAGGGCCTGAAAGAGGACTAGAGAGGATGTGGAAAGTGAAGGCCAAAGTGGTCCCAGTGGTGGTAGGAGCCCTCGGGCTGTGACTCCTAAGCTGGGTGAGTGGCTCCAACAGATCCAGGAACAACATCAGAGCTCTCTGTCCAGAAGATGCAGTGCTAGGAACAGCTAAGATACTGCGCAGAAACCCTCAAACTCCCAGGCCTCTGGTAGAGGACCCGAGGTTGAGGAAGACACATACCACCCATAGGGTGAGAGGGGAATTTTTTTTTATATATATATATATATATGACAACTTATAGAAAGAGACCTTCTAAAAACATTAAAATGTGTTACTGGCACACAAAACCTTAAATTAGAGTGAATAAATGAAGACTTGGCACACCATTTCTGAAAGGTTGCTGACCCCTGATATAGAGCAAAAACAAACAAGTAATTGTATGAAATTTTAGTTTTTAATGACTTTGCTGCTGCTTTTTATGTAGCCTGTTGTAAAACTAGGCAGATATCTAGGTGAGTTGATGTACCCCCTAGAAGACCGCTGAGTACAGTTGAGAACCACTGGACTAGATGACCCTTGCAGTTCCTTTTAACCTTATGGTTCTATGATTCTATAATTCTATGTCCTGCTACTCTTCCTCCTGGGGCCCTTCTCCTTATCCATACAATGCCCTACAGTATCCATATTGGGCTCCTTGGGGACCAGAGAGGGAACATCCTTCTCAGGTGCCCTATCAGAGGGAGAGAGAGAGAGACTCAGAAGCAGAGCCTCAGGATTCCTGTTGAGATTTATTACCATCCTAGAATACTCAAGGAGCTGACTGAGGAGATATCTGAGCCATCAGCAATTATTTTTTAAAAGTCATGAAAGACGTGAGAGATTCTAGATGACTGGAAAAGGGTAAATATAGTGCCAATCTATAAAAAGGGAAATGGGGCAACCCAGGGAATTACAGACCAGTCAGCTTAACTTCTGTACCCAGAAATATAATGGAGCAAATTATTAAGTAATCAATTTTCATTCATCTAGAAGATAATAAGGTGATAAGTAACAATCAGCATGGATTTGTCAAGAACAAATCATGTCAAACCAATCTGATAGCCTTCTTTGCAGGGTAACAAGCCTTCATAAGTTGCTAGACATACTACACACCTCCAGACCCAATCACTTTCCTGATTAATGATGCCTTTTTGGAGCCTGTAAAAAACTGTATGGCAAACTCCTGCTACTCCTCCTCCCACAGCAACAAAGACTGAGATGTACTATATTCTCACTAAGGGAGCTGAATATCTGTATGCCCATCCAGAGCAAATCTCACTAGTCGTTTTTATTGCTAATGAGAGAACCAAGCAGCACCGCTCCCAAAATTACTTCATTTGAAAATGACTCAAAACATCTTGACCTCTCTGATGAAAAAAAGCTAGTCTATGATTTTCTTAACTATAACATCACTGAATTTATTGACAAATTGCTGCAGGAACATGAAGCAATTTCAGTCTTTAAAAACAGTGTCACTTAAGATCAAGATCTTCATTGCAGGCTGCCTTAGATGCAATAGATATCACTTTGTGCTTTACAGCAATTCTGTAGTGAGGCATCGGTCATGGTGGCTTCAAACTTTGGATATTCCAGGGAAGGTTCAAGCCACAGTGGAGAACCTTCCATTTCACAGACCATATCTTTTGGGTGAAAAGATGGAATGAGTTTCTTCACATTATCAGAATCCCACCCCACTTTCCGGTCTTTAAGCATTTACACTGCTGCAACAAAGAGAAAATACACTAAATCTCAGTTTTAACCAGAGCAGAGAACAAGCCCCTTTTTACCCCTAGAGACCAACAACACCTCTAAGGATGTAGCAGAGACTGCAAAAGAGAATACTGTCTGCTGCTACCAACTTCTCTTTGCAAATGGTGTCCAGCAGCAAGCATCCCTTTTGATGGGATTGCTGGGAGATGAAAACCAGCCATTCACCTGGATATAGCTATCTCTTCCTCCCAGATTCCTTTTGGGAATAACCTTTTCCCCCTAACGCAGAACATGGGCTGCAATAACAGGCAAGTGTGTGTTGGAAATCATCGTAAGATTATGCAATCCAATTCCACATAACTGCTACCTTCTGCCACTCTCGCTGTCCCTTTTGACAGACCCCTCATGAGAGCCTTCTCACCCAGGAGAGGGATACTGTCCTTCAACTAAGAATGATAACAATTGTTCTGATATAACAGAGAGAGAAATGCTTTTACTTCAAATATTCCTCAGACCCAAGAAAGGAAGTTGGAGGGTTTTCTTAGATCTTAAACAATTTCATTCATCATCTGAGATTCAGGATAGTCACTTGAGCCTCCATAATGCTGTCGATAGATCCAAGAGACTGATTGTAGCTGTCAACCACTAGGATGCTTATTTTCACACTGAAATTAATCCTGCACACAAGAGATTTCTGAGAGTAAGTTGTCAGTCTAAACCACTATACTGAGTGTGTAACCTTTTGACTGTTGACCACACTGAGGGTTTTTATTAAAGTGGTGGTGGTGATGTTCCTGTGTCAATGAGGGATAGCAGTTTTTACTTAGCTAGACAACCAGCTCATAAAGGGAAAGTTTGATCAGAAAGTTAAAAGCTTGTTTCAAACATTTATCCAACTTTTCATGTCTCTTGGTTTAAAGGTAAGTAAAGAAAAGCCTGTGTTATCTCCCAACACAATATATAGAGTTTATTGCTGTGAGACTGGATTCCTGGACAGCCAGTGTGTGCTTAGCTGATGGCAGATTTCAAACTATGTCCATCTTTATCACTCAACTTCAGATGATTTCATGAACAACATTAAGTTTCTCTCGCAGTCTGCTGAGCCACATGGCTTCATGCACTTTTGTGATGTTGCACACTAGCTTAGTTCAGGACAGCATACACCTCTAGCAAACACAGTCTATATATAACTTTAACACTTCCACAAAAGGTTCTCTCAACTGGTGGAAAAACCCAGATGCACTTTCTATACAAGTTCGTTTTATTCCCCTCCTTCTGAAAAGAACTACAGTGACAGATGCATCTCTTGTGGGTTAAGGAGCCCATTTAGACCTTCATTTAGTTAAGGGCAAGTGTGGATTCCAAAGGAGGCACTCTAATACATCAATTTTCTGGAGCTCAGAGCAGAATGCACTTCTTACTGATGATTCAAAATAACTTCATTTGGGTAATGACAGAGAATATGACTACAGTATTTTTCATAAACAATGGGGAATTAGGTTGTCTCTTCTGTTCAGAAGCATTATGATTATGGAATAGGTGCATACAGCACTGCATCAACCTGTCAGCAGATATACCTGTCTGGTATTCACAATGTATTAGCAGACAATTTTAGCAGATACTTCTCACCAGAACGTGAGTGAGAGATTCAGAAGTCAGTGGGTCACTTTGTCTTCCATAAGTGTTGGATATTTTGTTCCAGAGAGGGTCAGAGTCCAGGTTCTCTGGCAGATGCTCTCCTGATCCCTTTGTCACAAAATGGTATATGCCTATGCACTGATCCCATTACTTCCCAGAGTATTACAAAAAAATCAAACAGGACAAAGCACTTGTTATCCTAATGGCCCTTATGTGACTGAGACAGTATTGGTTCCCAGAATATCTTCATTTGTTCACTTGACCTCTGATGCCAGATGTTCTGTCTCAGAATGAGGGAGGGACTCATCATCCCAATCTGTCCTCCCTCCACCTGACTGTTTGGTTTTTTGATTGAAGGATGTCAGAACTAGAAAGAATGTAGAATCATAGAGTCAGAGGAATGTGGGGCTTGAAGGAATCTCAAGGGGTCATCTAGTCATGTGAGACTGTCAAAACCCTCATTAAAATCAAGACATATCAGATCTACTGCTTCCTGCCCTATCCACTAGGCCAGAAACCCTATCAAAGAAGAAAATTAGGTTGGCTTAGCATATTTTAGCAGGAGTGTTGTAAGCAAGACACGAGAATTAATTCTTCTGCTCAGTGCTGATTAGGCCTCAGTTGGAGTATTGTGTCCAGTTCTGGGCACTACGTTCTAGGAAAGATGTGGACAAATTTGAGAAAGGACAGAGAAGAGCAACAAAAATGATTAAAGGTCTAGAAAACATGACCTATGAGGAAAGATTGAAAAAACTGAGTTTGTTAAGTCTGGAAAAGAGAAGACTCAGAGGGGACATAACAGTTTTCAAGTACATAAAAGGTTGTTACAAGGAGGGAGAAAAATTGTTCTCCTCAACCTTGGAGGCTAGGACAAGAAGCAATGGGCTTAAACTGCAGCAAGGACAGTTTAGGTTGGACATTAAGAAAAACTTCCTAACTGTCAGGTGGTTAAGCACTGAAATAAATTCCCTAGGGAGGTTATGGAATCTCCATCTTTGGAGATTGTTAAGAGCAGGTTAGACAAACACCTGTCAGGGATGGTCTAGATAATACTTAGTCCTGCCATGAGTGTAGGGGACTGGACTAGACGACCTCTCGAGGTCCCTTTCAGTCCTACAAATCTATGATTCTATGCTTTATTCTTGATGAATCCTTGATGGCTATTACTTATCATCTATTGCCTTGAAGTTAGGCTGACTGATTTATAATTCCCTCAGTCCTCTTTGATTCTCTTTTTAAAGATAGGTACTATGTTTGCCTTCTTCAGTCCTCTGGGACCTCACTCATCCTGTATGAGTGATCAAAGATAATTGCTAATGATTCAGAGATTGCTTCAGCTAGTTCCTTAAGTACTCTAGGGTGAATTTCATCAGGCCATGACAACCTGAATACATCTAACTTATCTTAGTTTGTATCGGCAAAGAGCATTTTATCCTGATAATCAGTAGAAAGGATCCATAAGGAAAATGTACAGTTTAAAGTGGAAAAGATTTGTTTCTTGGTGTGACCATCATGAATTTCTACCATTACAGTATCAACCACCTGACATTTTGGGCTATATACTTTCACTGAAGAACTCTGGTCGCTCACTCTGTTTTCTCAGGGTACTCTTGGTGGTCATTAGTGCCTTCCACCCATATATAGTCATTCAGTATTTTCCCACCCTACTATGTCTATATTTCTAAGGGTATTTCCACTTGCTGAAGAACATACACCAGCATTGGACCTTCCTATACTATTAACAGATCTTACAGCATCAGCCTTCAAACCACTGGCTTCATGTCCTTTCCTTCCTCTATCAATTAATATTCTCTTTCTTGTAGCAAAAATATCAGCAATAAAAGTGGGAGGGTTAAGAGCTCGTATGATTGACCATCCTTGTATAGTTTTTCTCCAAGACGACGTCTCCCTCAGGCCACACCCTAAACTCATATCCAAGATTGTGTCTGAATTCCATCTAAATCAGATTATCCCCTTACCCAGATTGTCTGAATCCTCAGACTAATAGGGATGAGGCCAGGTTATAAACTTTAGATGTTTGGAGAGCTTTAGTCCTTTACCTCCAGAGAACAAAACCATTTAGATCCTCCCTGAGACTTAAGTTTCATTCGCTGAGAGAATGAAAGGTTCTCTGATTCTATCCAAAGACTGTCAAAATGGATTTTGAATCATTTTATCTATCTTGAATTATGAGGTATCCAAACTTGATCCACCAACCAGTGTTTGAGCTCATTTGACAAGGGCCCAAGCATCCTCAATAGCCTCTTAGAAGAATGTTCTCATAGTTGAACTCTGTAAGGCCATTATGTGGGACTCTGTATAGACTTATAAAGATGGTATGCATTGGTGGAGGCATCTAGGTCAAATACTTCTTTTGGTAGGGCAGTTATTCAATCTGTTCTTAGAACCCCAAGAAACCACCACCATAGTTAGATCACTGCTGAGGCGTCACCTGAAGTGGAATACACATAGGGACAAGCATTTGAAGAAGAAAGAAAAGTTACTTCTTTGGACACTAATTGGAAGAAACAGGGATCCTCAATTTAGACCTTACAAGGTGGCCAGACACAAAAATAGACCATCTTGACAATGCCAGACACAACCAGAACAGGCAGCGTTCCAGCCATCAGGAAAAAAACCACAGTTTTGAAAGCTTGGTCGAGGGTCTGAATGACCTCCCCTTGACACCAGCACCTACCTGCCTATTTGGTCGCTCTCTACAGTGTTTTTACCAAGCTTGGGAGCATATTACACAAGACCATTGGGTCTTAGAAATAGTTCAGTAAAAGTTCATCCCTTTCTTGGCCCCCTACCCCCTACCTCTGCAGGGACCCTTCACACAAGCACCTTCTCTGACAGGAAGTAGATTATCTACTACAGCTAGGTGCCATGGAACCAGTACCAACACAATACAGAGGGAAAGATTTTTATTCCCACTATTTCCTGACCCAGAAGAAAAGTGGTGGATGGTGACCAATACTAGACCTACAAAAACTCAACAAATCTGTATGCTCCCAAAAATTC
Source organism: Chelonoidis abingdonii (assembly GCF_003597395.2). Lineage (NCBI taxonomy): Eukaryota > Metazoa > Chordata > Testudines > Testudinidae > Chelonoidis > Chelonoidis abingdonii. The sequence goes on along the minus strand of NC_133770.1, from coordinate 303,307,100 downwards.
AAGATGGTCACCTTAGGCACAATAATCCCAGCGCTGGAACAGAGGGACCAGTTTTGAGCCCTCAACCTACAAGATACATATTTCCACATCTCAATACATCCAACTCAAAGCCAATTCTTCCAATTCACAGTGGAACACAACCACTTCCAATACAGCGTCCTCCTATTTGGACTGTCCACTGCACTGAGGGTGTTCTCCAAAATCCCTGCAGTAGTCTCAGCCCACCTGCACGAACAAGGAATCATATTTTTTCCATACCTAGATGATTGCCTTATCAAAGGACACTCATACACAGAGACATAAACAATCACATGACTGACCATCAACCTCTTCCAAAGACTGGGGTTGCAAATAAACTTTCAGAAATCCACACTGACACCCACACAACAACTGGAATTAATTGGGGCACACCTGGACTCAATTCAAGACAGAGCCTCCCTACCTCATGCCAGATTCCTAGCCATCAAACATCTCATAGACACCATCTCCATCTGTCCACGAATCAAGGCATGCCAGATTACACATGCAGTGTCTTCAGGGCTGGTAGCGTTCAATATACAAACCCACCAAACCACAGCCTCAACATTATGGTAACACCAGTGACCAAGGTTCTAGTATCCCTATGTAGACGAGTGGACTCACCCCCGCGGTGCCTTCTGCGAGTGACTTCGGGAATTAGCTCAGTCCCAGCCCAGAGCACCCTCTGCAGGCCAGTGATCCACCTGTCCTCTGCTGGCCCCCTGTGTCCCTCCCTGGACCCGGTGCCCTTTTACATGGAGTGCTGCCCCCAAGCAGTCACCCCTTTCTCTGAGGGTTTCCCCTTCCTAGGGGACCCCCACCCTCTATCTCCACTTTGCCTCAGTATAGGCTACTGCCCAGTCTCCACCTAGCCCCTGTTTGCTGGGGCAGACTGCAGTATCAGCCACTCATCATAGGCAAAGGGGTTTGGACCTGCTGTCTTTGCCTACCCCTGGGTTGCTCCCTGCAACCCCCAGTACCTCTTGGCCTAATGCTAGGTGGCAGCCTGAGGCTTTCCAGGCAGGAGATCCCCAGCTCCTCTGCCTTTCTCCAGCTCTGCTCCGCTCCGCTCAAGGTACCTTGTCTAGCTCCCTGCAGCCAGGCCCTTCTCCCTCTACAGCCAGAGAGAGACTGTCTGCTTCTCCTTCCCCTGGCCTTCTTATGAGGACCTGTTGCTCAGTTTGGGGCATGGCCCCAGCTGCAGCCACTTCCCCAATCAGCCCAGCCTAAAGGCTGCTTTCTCCAGCCACAGCCCCTTCCCAGGGCTGCTTTTAACCCTTTCAGGGCAGGAGCAGGGATCCACCCTGTTACACCCTACAAAATGGTGGAAAAGACCGGAGAACATCTGCGTAGGTGTTCCCTTTCACCACAGACCTCCTTCAATCATGATCACAACAGCTGCTTCCCTACTGGGCTGAGGGGCATACCTTGACTACCACATGACACAAGGCAGGTGGATGACATTGGAAACACGCCTTCACATAAATTTGCTAGAACTCAGAGCAGTAAGTTACACCTGTCTTCACTTCTTACCACTCATAAGAAACCCATCAATTCAGGTGATGACAGACAATGTTGCATGCATGTTCTACATCAACGGACAAGGTGCGGGCTCTGGAGTGGGGCTGAGGATTTTGGAGTGTAGGAGGGTTCTCTGGCTAGGACCGAAGGGTTCGAAGAGTGGGNGAGGGAGGGCATGGCTGATCCCAGTGCCTAGGCATTGAAGCCATGAGACTAACCACCACTGCCAACACACTAAGCAAATGGTTTTCACAGGCGCACAAATAGGAACTGACCCCTATGGTCTTACAACAGATATTCTAGCAATGGGGATTCCCATCTAGCAACTTATTTGCCACAGCACAGAACCACAAAAACCCACTAGGCAAGACCAGGGATGACAAAGCCAAGAACATATCGATTACCCCAGCATGGCCCAGACAGATCTGGGACCCTTAGCTGCTGCGTATGTCAAGTCATCCTCCACGAACTCTGCCAGTGAGGACAGACCTCCTCTCACAGGCTGACAGTCAGATCCATCCGTAACTGGTGAAGCTCCATCTGAAAGCATAGCTCCTCCATGGTTCCAATTACACGAGTTAACCTGTTCAGAGCAGACAGTGGTGGATTTAGAGTTAGTGGGGCCCTATGTGCCGCTTCATTTTCACACGCACACCCTGGGACCCAGCCAAGAAAAAGAGCATTCTCTCTTATCTCCCCGTTTTTCATTATTTTTTTCCTTCATCCTCCTCCTATATTATAAGTAAGGGGAAGTAAATGACAATGAAGTGAGGTACCTTGATTGGGGCAGGCGGTTGGGTTGCAGGAGGAAGTGCGGGTGGCGGGCTCTGGAAGGAAGTTTGGGTGCTGGGTGCAAGCTCTGGCTGGGGCTTGGAGTGTGGGAGGAGCGGGTGAGGGCTCTGGAAGGGAGTTTGGGTGTGGGATGCAGGCTCTAGGCTGGGGCAGGGGGCTGGGGTGTGGGAGCGGGATGTGGGGGGGCGGCGCTTACCTTGGGCAGTGCAGCTCCCAAAGCAACCAGCACACACCCCCTCCGACAACAGCTCTGAAGCGGGGAGGGCAGGGGATCTCCGGGCACTGCCACCTGCAGGCACCGCCCCCACAGCTCCCATTGGCTGCAGATCATGGCCAATGGCAGCTGCGGAATCAGCACTCAGGGTGGGGGGCAGTGCACGGAGACACATACTCCGCGGGTGCCACAGGGACATGCCAGCCGCTTCCGGGAGCAAAGCGGCATGGAGGAAGGGAGGCAGAGTGGGCAGGGAGCTGCCTTACCCCTGCTGCTGATATGTCTCTGCGCACCCTTTACAGGAGGGGGGCAGCGGGTCTCCATGTGCTGTCTGGGGTGGGGGCAGTGCATGGAGCAACCTTCCCTTCCAGCCAGGGACATGCAGAGACATGCCAACAAGCCAGACGCTTCTGGGAGCAGTGTGGGGCCACCAGCCCCGGCGAGCCCTGCTGTACCACCGGCTGGGACTCAGGGGCAGGTTGTCAGATATTTGTCCTTCATTTTGGGGCCCCCCCTGTTGGGGGGCCCTGTGCCACTGCACAATTTATTTCATGGTAAATCTGCTCTTGGGAGCAGGTCAAACACATGTTATTGAACAGCAGACGTGATTCCACGTGCAATACTTACCTACAGAAGTGGAAATGTTTTTCCACAAGGTGCCTACATAAACAACTTACTCCCTGACTATACCCCTTCCAGTGGTGCTAGACTACCTTATAAAGCTAAAGAACTCAGAGTTATTGGCAGGGTTCCTTCCCCACTCTGAACTCTGGGGTACAGTTGTGGGGGCCCCACATGAAAGACCCCTAAGCTTATCTTCCATCAGCTTAGGTTACAAACTTCCCCAAGGCAAAATTCCTTTCCTTGTCCTTGGACAGTATTGCTGCCACCACGAAGTGATTTAAACAGATATTCAGGGAGGGGCCACATGGACCTAGAATATCCACAGCTACTTGCTGAAATGGAACCTCTATTATGGGGAGTGGCTGGAGAGGGGGTTTGACCTGGTCTTGGGGTTTTCCCACTCTTTGGTACACCTTACAAGACGGGACATAAGTAGAAACATCCTTGTCCATTCCCTCCCGGTGGAAGGACTTCTTCAAATCATCTTTGGTCCTGTTCACCTTGTTAGGGGGCTTATTCCTTCACCCTCTTACTTCCCTGGTCCTTCTCATATGAACAGAGAGCAAGTTTACCCGAAGTCCAAAGGCGCAAACAATTCAATGTCTATTGGGGTGAACTTCCAGCAAGCATTATTCCAGTTTCCTTCCTTAGTGTCCCCCTTCCCAGCTCTGACACTACAGAGCCTTGCCTGTGTCCCTGTCCCTGTTCCCATCCCCCTTTAGCAAAACATGATTCCAATTCCCCCATCCGCAGCCCCTGTTCCCACCCTCCCACCAACTTACTGATTGACTTCAGACTATATAGCAAAACCTGAGTTTTGCTTAGCTATTCCATAACCAATCATTTTACTGAAATTTAACTAACCAATCCTAACATATTGTAACAGGGTTATTTAATTATATCCCACCATGTTAATTGGTTTACACCCAACAAAATTAATTATACAGTAGACGGAAACAATTACAGAACCAGACAGATACCATGCAAATAAACATAGAAAACAATACAGAAGTGAGGATTTCACAACTACATCTACACAGACATAAGGGTTTTCCAGCTGTGTCTATTGATAAGTGAGTTCTTGCCAGGCAGGATGCGATCAAACTAAGTTTCCTTTTACAACTTCTAGGCTCTACCCTTTCTCTGGAGGTGATAGAAATATCAGGACAGGACTGTATTCCTAATAGCCCAATAGCACCTTATTTTGATGTGACTAGTTTGGAATGTGAGGATGTGACCATACACTTCCCAGCTTATGTCTGCCTAACTACATCTTAGCTGAAGGCCTTAGCCTGTCACAGTAAGAGAAGGCCATTACACAGACAGCGATCTTTGATTCTTTCTTTTATACCTCTATAACTAGCTAAGTGATAAGAATACACCTAAATTCTTAAAAGTATAGGCCTTTGCAGATAGGCCTGAATATCTATATCCTAACACACCCCAGCATGGCCCCTAGGATGATCGTGGGCTAAGCTCAACAGCTTTACCTGGTACTTAGTTGGCACTACCAACTGTATTTGAGGATGCCAGTCTCCCTGGTGCTCACCAGAAAGAGTTTCCTTGTATAAAAGTCCTCTTTCTACAACAAACCAAGATCGATTAGAAGAGCTGAGAGGCGCTGGGTTGCTCCGTGCTGCCGTCCAAGCTTCCCGGAGGCTTTCATCTGCTTCCTGCTTGACCTGAAACTGTTCCCTTGATGCTGGAGACATCAGTTCCTCACTGGATTGTCGAGTTGGCCTTGATCCCTCTGGAAGTGATGTAGGTCATTGGGCTGTTTCTGTTGACTGTGAACCGCTCTCTGCTGGTGCACTATGTTGTATTTCAGGCTTGGGCTCTTGTGTAGGTTTAGCAGCAGCTGCTGCCAAGGCAGGCTTGGTTGTGCCCTTTAGCATTGGTGTTGTAGATGGGAGGGGAGGGATAGCTCAGTGGTTTGAGCATTGGCCTGCTAAACACAAGGTTGTGAGTTTAATCTTTAAGGGGGCCATTTAGGGAAGTGGGGTAAAAAACTGCCTCAGGATTCGTCCTGCTTTGAGCAGGGTGTTGGATTAGATGACCTCCTGAGGTCCCTTCCAATCCTGATATTCTATGGGGTTTCAAGTGCTGGCAATGGTTTTGGTGTTGGTTGCTCCACCAGTTCCAATTCCAGGACTGATTCTAGCTGGGTCTCTGCGACTGGAGCCACTACTGCTGTAGCATATGTTGGCATGGGGTCCACTTCCACCACCTCAGTCTGAGGCTCTGGTAACACAGACGGTGCCCTTGTAGAAAGCTCAGGAACAGGGATAGGTGCGAAGGCTTGTTTACCCTGGCTGCAGGTGACCATTCCGACCCTCTTCGCTAATGTCACATGGTTGGCTAAGTCTTCCCCCAGCAGCATAGGAATGGGATAATCATCATAGACTGCAAAAGTCCACAGTCCTGACTAGTCTTTGTACTGGACAGGCAACTTGGCTGTAGGCAAGTCAAAAGAATTTGACTTGAAGGGTTGAATCATCACTTGGGTGTCTGGGTTGATGAATTTGGGGGTCCACTAAGGATTGGTGGATAGCTGACACCTGTGCTTCACTGTCCCTCCATGCTATAACCTTCTTCCCGCCCACACTTACAGTTTCCCTTTGCTCTGAGGGTATCTGGGAGTCATCTGGGCCTAAGGACCTTTGGTGTGACCCCAGTGCAATGCATTGTAATCTGTTGGGGTTCTTGGGGCAGTTGGCCTTTACATGCCCCAGCTCGTTACATTTAAAACATAGGCCTGCTGACTGGACACTGGGGAGAGGTGGGTTGCTGGAGAATGGTGTGGTGGGACGATAAGGTGTCTGGAGTTTTTTTGGGGGTGCAGGTGGGGTCTTGGGCTGCCCCCGGTGGTATGGTGTGGTCTTGTGGTGTCTCTTCTGCTAGCTACCCAAACTGCTACCAGGGTTGTTTCTCTCTGCTACCTCCACCTGCTTTGTTCCGATTTGCCCCGCCTCTCTGATGGTCTGGGACTGCTTGTATTGATCAGCATAAGAAGCAAGACTTTCTGCTGAGTCAATTTTCTTATCCCATAAATCCTGTTTTATATCATCATTGGTCATAGTCAGGAACTGCTCCTGTACAACCAAATCACACCTTCCTTCAAAGCTAGTTACACCATTTCTTTGACCAATTTAGCTAACAGAGTCTTCATCTGGTTTCCATAAGCCACATTACTTAGTGCAGCCCCTTTCTTAAGGGCTCTAAATTTTACTCTGTAAGTTTAAAGAGTAATTTGAAATTGTTTCAAAACCAAATCCTTAAATTTACCATAGTTAGAAGCATCCTCAATAGGTCTCTTGTTAAATAGGTTCAGAGCTCTTCCATTCAATTTTGCTACCAATGTTGTCATCTTGTGATCTTCAGACATTGCATGGAGAGTGCCCAGTCTCTCAACGGTGATGAACTATTCAGCAACATCGCTGGATTCATCATACTATGGACATAGTTGCTCCCATTTGTGGATTTTTGGGAAAGTGGAGCCAGCTGCTGAAGGGTTCTGTCTTTTCAACTGCATGACAGCCAGTTCATGCTTCTGGGCCAAAATCTGGGCCTGTATTGCTCTTTTAGCTCCAAGGCTCTTCTATGGGCAGCCTCCTCCCTGGCTGCCTCTGTCTCCAAGTGGTTTGCCTCCTTCCTCTCCTCCGTGTCCAACTCCAAGCACTTTAAGGCCATTTGTTTTTCATGTTCTGTCGTTCATCAGCTTCCAATCTGACTAATTCTAGTTTCTTTTGGACCTCACTTTCTGTCATCCTAGCCTTCCTGTGCTTAGCCTAGCCTAAAGTTAGAATGAAAACAAAACAAAACAAAAAAACAGCTTGTGAATTCCCTTACAGGAACCTAACTACTCTGCCCTCAGGCAGAGAAAAAAAAGTAGCTGCCAGGACTGCCATGCTTTCCCCACCCCACCAGAGTTACCTGGGGTTTTTTTTTTCTTTGGTCTTTCTCCCACTGCACCCCCCGCCCCCCGGCATGTTCAGCCCCTGTCCCTGGCAGGTGGGGAGCTGACTGAAGTTGACTGCTCCAGCTAGCTGCTCTGTGCGGCATGGTGGCTGCCTGAGAGAGCCCATTTGGGGAGGTGGCGCCCCTCCTCCCCCAGGTCTGGCTGCCAGAGACAGGGATCGAGTGAACTGGAAATGTGCCAGGGGGAAATGGCTTCCGTCTCGCTCACCCCGTGCCAGCAACCAGCCTGGGTGGGGAGTGGCCCAGCACCACCTCCACCTCCCCAAATGGGCTCTCTCAGGCAGCTGCCTCACTGCACAGAGCATTGGTCCACACTGGCCACACAACAATGGCTGGTCCCACCCGCTCCATTCCCCAAACAGGCCTGGCTGCCAGGGAGAGGGACAAGCGTGTCTGGGGGCAGGCGCAGCAGGAGGGAGGCCAGAGCCCCTCTTTCCACTGCCAGCAGGCCAAGCAGAAATCTGGAGGGGGTCCCTTGACTCTGAATTCCCCCCCATACGTTGGCTACTGGACTTTAGTCAACTGGACTGAGAAGCCGCCCTGATCGGTAGGACAGTGGGGCAGCCCTTTCGCTGCCCAGGTCCAGCCAAAGCTCTCCTCTCATGCACCTTATAGAACCCCAACAGTCTCACGCTAGCAACATTTGCTCCCAAAGACGGAAAGCATGGAAAACACTGGGTGTGCTCAGAGCGCACTCAACTTCAGCGGTCAAAGGAACTGAAGAGTGGTTTGGACCAAGATTTCTCAACCATTCTCTTTCTGAGACACACTCCCCCCCGTCCCCTCCACCCTGGCCAGAACATACAGTACTATAAAAACTGTGTGTGTGTGTGTGTGTGTCGCTTTGGACTTGGCTTCAGCCATCAGATATATTGCGGGGGGGCTCTGGGGTTTTAGCTCTGCGGGGCTTGGGGCATCAGCTGTGGCAGGGTTCTGGACGTCAGCCACCAGGCAGGGAGGGGCTCGGGGCTTGGGGCTTCAGTTGGGGGCTCCGAGCGGGGGCAGGGCTCAGCTCAGAGTTTCTTTCCTTTGCAGCATTGTGTGTGCGGGGGGAGGCACTGTAGCGCTGGGCTTCAGCCCTGTGGAGGGGCACTGGGGCTCGGGGTTTTAACCCTGGGAGGAGTGGGTGTACTGGGGTTCAGACCACCCCGGGGCTCTGGTCCTGGTTTCAGCCCCATAGAGGTGCTGGGGCTTAGGGTGCCAGGCTGGAGACATGGGGCCCTGTGGCCCCCTGAAACCAACTCGCAGATCCCTGGGAGGCTGCCGACCCTGGTTCAGAATGACTGGTTTGGACTACGCTATTTTTTATGCCTCTGGAACTCTCCAGGATGGAAGGAGAGGCAGAGAGGTGTGAGTGCGTGCCAGACCAGTCCAAGGGTGCACACTGCAGGATTCTTGATTCCACCCCGGCAACATGTAGAAAGTTCATCTGCCCTGAAGCCGTATGTGAAAAAGTTTGTTGTTTCAGCATATTTATTTTTATTTATGTAATGGGTATAACAATTTAAGGCATTAACACAGATAGTCTCAAATTTAAATTTAAAGAGGTTTAGTTTTTAAAAGAACTTACAATAATTAATTTTTTTATTTTATTTTAAAATTGATTTTTGAAAAAAATTCCTGCTTTTTATGTAGCTTTATGTGGTACACCCCCTCCTTGAAGCCTTATCCCACTGACTGGGGATGGTTACCAGAGAACCTTGATGGTTGAGGAGAGAGAAAACCTGCTTCCCTGGTGGTTACTTGGTCTGAACCCTTGAGTCCTTTGCATGGCTCTCTTTCACTACTCTGTTTGTTCCATGCATTCTTGAGCTTGTTGCTTGCATCCACTTGTGCTCCTAAGATGTTGAATAGCTTTGGAGCAAAGTCGGGGCGTGCAGAGACCGCCCTCTGTAACAAATGTTTTTCTTTCTTCCAAAGCAGCACTGGCCCCTACGAGAATAGTCCCAAGAGGCCTTGTAGATCTAGCATCTCTTGGCCTTTGTTTTGTTCCAGTTGGTTTACACCTCCACGAGAGGGAGCAGGAACAAACAGAGTCAAAGCATTCTGTGACTGGGCCACAGAAATCTCAGTACACTGAGGGGCGACGGAGCAGGGAGCCATGATGTTTGTTGCTGCTGCCGTGATAAAAGCTGGGGTTCCAGTGGCAAAGGTGTGACTGCAGCATGTCCATGTTCTCTGCATTGCTGAAGGCAGCGAATGGGCCCTGTAGCTAGAAGGTGTGGCCAAGCCCTGTGAACACATTAGAACTGTTTCTTATATGTGCTGGAGAGAGGTGCAGTCCCAAAGGGCTAGATTTATAAAAGGACTTTGGCAGCTGTGTCTTTAGTCCATAATGTAGGCACCACTGCCATCACAGAACCACGGTTCAGTTGACACCTAACCCTGTAGACACCGAAGGGTCTGCCAGTGAAGTCCCCTACGCACCTAAGTCCTGACATCACACAGATGCTCAGCATGTGAGGTCACACCTAAGCTGGCAGCAGTTTCAAACGCTGCAGCCACTGACTTATCGTGCCGAAGGGCCCTGAGCTGGCAGGCCGCTCAGAGCATGCCTAAGTCCCCCACAAAAGCCAGCTAGGGAAGGGGAGGAGTGAGTGGGTGGGCGTGTTTATAAACAATAGCTAAGTGATTAGCTGGGATGTGGGAGACCCAGATTTGCAGGTCACTGTTACCTGAGTTACAGCAGGGCCTAAGTCTGGGACCAGGGAGCAGGAGGGTGAGATGGTACCTGAAACCATGAAAGGCAATAAGGTTATGCAGGGCGGGGGCCACAGAAAGGCCTGAAGGGCATCAGAGGACCCATGAGTGGGTATGAGACAGGACTGGGAGTGATTCTGTGAGAAAAGGACAGACTCACCAAAGCGCAGCAAGGTGAGGGAAAGGAGTGAGAGCCAGATCCCCAGAAGTACCGAGTCACCACCGCCCTTTTCTGATACAGTACCTCTCTCAGTAGTCTTTCGGAGCTTCCCCTTTTGGACGCCACTGAGATCTTTCAGGTGTCTTTACGGCACCTTCTACACTTTGCCCCTATGTAACTCATAGCTCTTCATGGTTTCAGCTGCCATCTCACCGCCCTCTCCTTCCACCATTGTTAGCATCAATCATCAAGGCAGACATTCGCTTTGCACAGATGCAATTTTGGTGCCTCTGTTTGAGTATTCTGAGGTTGCTGGCCCTGCCCAAAGGAATTGTGTTTCCTCGAGCCAGTGTCCATGCAATACCACCTGTGGCTTTTTAGAAGCAGAAGTCAGTGTGGCCACGTGAGCCCAGTAACAGCACGTCTATAAACTCTGCTGTTCAACTGTGTGTCTCCTTCCTCTTACAGGTACCTGTCCTTAGTCAGGGCAACAGATGGACCAGAGTATTCACCGACTGAATTTCAAGCAACTAGACTTGGAAACTTTAAATTATTTGTTATCATCAAACGTCACCAGCCCCCTGAGGAATTGCTCCAAATTCTCCTTCCAATTCGGGTCATTCTGGTCAAGTGCAGCCTGTAGGTATGGGGCAACAGGCAGCAAGTGGGGTAGCAGCTGGTGTCTCATTAAAGTGAAATTATATTACAAGGCTTGTGTTTTGTAACCAATCATGGGCAGCACTGGGGGTCGGCTTTCTGCGTTTCTGAAGGGAAGGCCACAAAGTGCAGGGATCATAATAGGGCAGATGGGGAGGTGCCAAATAGCTGAGCTGAACTCACCCTGCCAATAGCTAAGACTGCAAGATGCAATTCTGTTCAGCAGCACTATGGGCAAGGCCGTACATTTGTGACTGAAGGCCTCCTTTGCAGGCTCAGCTTGTCTCCCCAGACAGTGACTCACCTTCGGTGAGATGGTCATTTTCTTTGAGGCAGCGAGTAGGACGATGAGGCTTTTTCTTGCAGTCCCTGCCCTTTGCACTGTGATACCTCAGCAGCAGGCAGGAAATACGAAAGAAAAGTGCCTCTGCCTGACCCCTGCAATCATCTCCTTTCTGTTTATGATCCTTCCCCCCCCCCCGCTGGACTTTGTGTAGCCTGTTGTTGTTTTTTCTTTCTTTTCTACTACCGCTTTAGTGCAACTGCCGAAGGAGGCTGCAACTTGGTGCTATTTCCATGAGCCCCACTGAGACTGTTGTTCTCCTGCCAGCATAGTGTAACGGGGACAGGCTGGCTGCATCCGTCCATGAAACACCCTCAACCCATGCTCAGACAAGGCTATGAAACTGAGGAGCCTTTTTATATCAATAATAGGACTTGGTGCAGTCACCTCTATTTTGGGTCTGTAAAACTCCAGTCAGTACCAGATCTGTGCCAGGTTGGCTGCTGGTTCGGCTCAACTGGGCTCAAGCTCATATGACACATCCTGCATTCAGTGAGCAAAGCCATCCTGCCACAGAGAATGCATGCTACCGTCCCTCAAGTGCTAGCAGTGGTTTAGCTGCCCTCATAGAAACGAGGCCTTGACAGCTTTGGGCCTTTTAACAATACCAATTAAATCTGCTGCCTACAGCAAGTGCTGGATGCATCTGAAGCCTTGGCTACACAGCAGCTGCCACAGCCAAACTGCAGTTCCGAACAGCCAGACTTTTGATAAAGGACCTGAGCATGGCTAAGGGCTAAGGGCAACCAACATGCAGACACCAAGTCCCTGATAGTGACACTGGGTGCAGCCGGGCACAGGTCAATGCACTGTTTATTAAAGACTTGTGTGCGCTACGCCCTGTTAGCAACACCATTAAGCCCAGGGGTGAAGGGTAAAGGCGGGCCGACTGTCCGCAATGTGATGCAGGCCAAATGCCTATAGGTCAAGTGGCGAGCATCAGCGTGGATTTGTGGCACCATGGCATGGATAGTGGAAGATTAACCATTGAAATGGTGGTTTGTTTGTCTTTCATATACGCTTAGTCATCGCTGCTTGCCCAAGTTTTCTTCCTTGAACCTAGTTCTTCTAGCACCCAGCAGGTAACTGTTCTGCAGTGACTGTAGTGGCAGCATGTCCCCTATAGTCTGCTGAAAAGTGGCCATGCTGACGTCAAGATGACAGGTATCCACCTGAAGCAAAAGTGAACATACTTACTGAGGGGGCAGTTGGTGGGATTGTTCTTACACTGCATCACCCCAGGGTAGGGAAAGGCTGAGTTATGGGCCATCTGGGCCCTACTACTGCTAGGATTCTTTTGTGGTAGCCACTAGATGCCTTGCTGTGCAGGTTGCTTCACAAAAGCCTGGGTTGCGCATCTATGAGAGCCTGCCCTCTAGAGTGCGTGTGAGAGAGTGAAACATGGTTACATTGGCAGGTGACATGCACAACTTGATTTGTGATGGGGGACAGAATGGAGTTCAAGGAGTATAAGAGACACAAGGAGCTCAATCTATGTAGTTTAACAAAGAACAGTTAAAAGATAATGTCATTTGGTCAAAATATGTACATGAGGAACAAGTATTCAATAATGGGCTCTTCAGTCTGGCAGAGAAAGGTATAACATGATCCAATGGTGGACGTTGAAGCTAGACAAATTCAGACTGGCAATAAGGCGTAATTTTCTAACAACGAGCATAATTAACGACTGGAACAATTTACCCAGTTGTTTTGGTGACCACTCCATCTCAGGCAATTTTTAAATCAAGACTGGATGTTTTTCTAAAAAATATACTCTGGGAATTAGTTTGGGGCCGTTCACTGACTAGCCATGAAATCTCTGAAAGAAGTCTCAAGATGGGAGAGACCATAGCAGGGCAGATGTGATGGATGTTGAGGCAGAGATACTGAAGATTTGGCTTTCTCTAGATTTGAAAGTAGAAGCAGTGAATAGAGAGAGGCCCTTATTGTGCTGCCCACTGGCCTGAGGAAAGAGCTTCATCCACAGACAGACACAGGCTCTAAAATGTAAAGTAAACTTTATTCTCCTTGATCCACAAAATAGATTTCTTTGGTTGTACAAATTTCACTAGTTACAGTCTTGAAGAGCTAATTTTTCCTCTGCATCTCTCAGGAGAGGAGAGAGATCAGAGCCTGGCACCCAGGTACCGCAAAGGGAAAGGAAAATCACAAGTTAGTCTCCAAAACCAATTCATGATTCTTTCTAGAAATTGCTCTTGTTAAAAAGCAAATGCTAAAATGAGGTTTTAAAAAGGAAAAGCTCAAATTGCTGATGATGGCAGCAGCCATGGCTGCAGTTTGATAGATTATTGGATTTCCCCGTCCAAGCCCTGTAAAATTAAACATATCAATTCAGTTAAAATGAGCCATGTGATTTGGTGTGAAGAGAGGAGATTCTCAACTAAAAGAAACCGCATCCAGTCATTTAGTAAATGTACAAGCAGAAGCGCCCGCAAATCCCTAGTCACATCCTGGCACTGGGAGGATTAAGGGCCAACTCTTGGCTTACTGCTGGCGGCATCAGCAAGTAAGAGAGCACCGATTTGTTAGAGGGAGTGGAAAGATCACTCAGACCATTGCCAAGACCAAACTCAGATGCCTTGCTTTGATTTGGGCATGTGTGGATAAGGGCTGCTTAACTCACGGAGGGTAGTAAGAACAAGAGAAACAATAATTTCACTGGTAGACACAGGCGCCTAGTCACTGGTGCCAGATCCTTGGGTTCACTTGGTACTGAGGCTGATAGAGCCCTTGTTCCAGGCAGGAAGCCAGCAATAACATCCTTGGTGCATGTGTAAAGAATCTCTTGTCTGCCCTAATCTGCAGGTAAAGTGAGGACGGCACCATGTTGTCCGAGAGAGACGGTAGGATTTGCAGTTAGCGGGAGGCATATCTTGTTATTCGTTATCTCCCTGCATGGTGCTCACTTTGTCTGTGCTCCAACCTCCCTCAACACTCACATTTTACTTCAGTGGACATGGGCAACACAGTGAGAGCCACCACCTTTTGCTGCCACCACCATCACTGTGTACCATCATCATCCTGCACCCAGTACCCTTCACCTGACCCCAGCCAATCCATGTCCCACCGTGCTCCCTGCACCCCATACTATAACCTTACCCCACTGTCTCCTTATTTGTACCGCCTACTGCTGTGTCACCATATTCTAATCCCCAACTAGTCTGTCCCTACTGCTGTCACATGCACACACTGCTATAGCCTCGTACACCCATCTGTTCTAGTTCATCCTGCTCATGGATGCGACTCTCACACAGGACAGTCAGCACCTGCTCCCCACATGTCCCCCTCCCCATGTAGTGTGTTTGCCTGGAATGGACCACAGCCTCTGCTACATAAATTACATGTGCATCTGGGGGGCAGACCTATTGCCGGAGGAACAGCGTCACACCAAGCCAGATGATTGTTGGCCTGGTGGTAGAGTGGAATGGGGACAATGCATTCTAGAGATGTCACAGATCCCTGCCTCTGCATGGACATGACTCTCCATGGTTGGGGGGAGCTGGCTTTTAACAAATCAGTGGGATTTAGAAGGGAGTAAAGGGCTGGCACTTCCTGCTAAGTCATATCAGAACAAAGCCCCCGTAGTAGCCACTGAAAAACCCAAGTGGAGGGAATAACAGGTGCAGCGTCACACATGCGCGCACACACACACACTCACACACTATTTACAGACTAACAAACTGCTGCTGCCCACTGCCCTGTCCCCACCACCCCCGCCCCGTCAAACATCTACAAGTCCAGCACTGTCCTGTTTTGTTCAGCACATGCCCCAGTGCACTGTGGGTAGTGAGAGAAAAAGGATGTTCACAGCCTAAAGGAAGTTAGTTAACCACACCAACTCCTGGGTGCGCAGTTCCCAGCCAATGCCAAGGAGGCAGCTGTGGGACCCAGTCCAGTGCTGTCTGTGGAGTGCAGGAAGGTGTAGAGCCCTGTGCTGGGCTGTCCTGTTGCCCCCATGCATCAGGCCCCCTATGTGGGGACAGCAGCCTCCAGACTGCGACGGCTGTGTCGGAGTTTGCGCTTGCTGCTGTACAGAGCCATGTCTTCAAGTGCTGATGTGGTGGGTGTTGAGGAATCGTGAGTTACTAACAGCTCCTCTTCCTCTGCTGGCCCACCCTGATCCTGGGGAACTGAGCAGAGACAGACAGACAGAAATCAGGCAGGAGACAGACAGTATTTCCCACAGAGCAGCATGCCTTTGAGATACAGAGTGATCACTTTGTAACAGAGACACTGGATTGATGGCTTAGTATGACAAGCTATAACCCACTAATAGCCCCCTTCCCTCGCTCCCTTTCTTCCTTTCCTCCCTATGACTGGAGGGGTGTTAGCAGGCCACTTCACCTTGAACGGTCCCTTGAAATAACTAGTTATGCTAAACAACCTGTTCCACCTTGAATCTAGCTGTGACACTCTGAGTACCTGCAGAAGAGCTCTGTGTAAGCTTGACAGCTTGTTTCTCTCACCAACACAAGTTGGTCCAATAAAAAACCTTACCTCCCCAGCCTTGTCTCTCTAAGACCCTTCCAGGCAAGCAGCTGGTAAACTGAAAAAAAATAAATCAATCCCATTTTGGTTCTCCCGAAATGGAATTTTTCTGAATTTCTGTCCCATGAAAAATTTCAATTTTTTTATTTTGTCCTGAATAAGCATTACTTTTTCCCCTGGAACCTCACAGCTAGCTGTGGTCTCCTAGATTCATTCCTGCCTCCAGTCAAAGCAGAACAAATTAATTGGATGCCAAAGAAAAGTTATTTCATTTCCACCTGCTGCTATGACCCGTTCTGCCATGACCAAGGACAGAAGTGTTTGGGAGAGCAGCAGGTGTCACCATCACTGGACTGGACTTACAATCAGTTACTGTGCAGTCACACTCACACTCATAGGAGAGAGCCAGCTAGCCCTAAGGTATTTGTCACCATGTTACCTCAGCGCAGGCCCTCTTGGGTCATGCCTGGTGCTTCTCCCACACCAGAGCAGTACTGTTTTAGCTATAATGTCCCTAGCGCTGTAGGATGTAGTTGCATGTTCTCTATAATTAAGGCTCTGTCCCACATAGTTTTAAATGCTCCAGGATGGGATTTCCACTCGTTCTGTGGGGAAGATTCCCCAGACTGAGATCTCTTAGTTTGGAATAACTAACAAAATCATAGAGCCTGGTGGTGATGGGGGACTTCAGCTACTCAGACAGCTGTTGGGAGAATAACACAGCAGGGCTCTGATTATCCACCAAGTTCTTGGAATGCAATGGAGACAACTTTTTATTACTGAGGGTGGAGAAAGCGATTAGGGGAGAGGCTGTTCTGGATTTGATTCTGGCAAATAAGGAAGAACTAGTTGAGAATTCGAAGGTGGAAGGCTGTTTGGATGAAAGTGATCATGATATGACAGAGTTCATGATTCTAAGGAATGGTAGGAGGGAGCTAGAATTCAGGATGCGACAGATTATCTGCTGACACTGATCAAGCCTTCGAACTGCTACCTCTTCCCACATGGGCACCAATGATACTGCCAAGAATGACCTTGAGCGGCTCACTGCAGATTACATGGCTCTGGGAAGGATAAAGGAGTTGGAGGCACAATTCATATTCTTGTCTATCCTCTCTGTTGAAGGAAAAGACCCAAGTAGGTAACAATGAATTGTGGAAGTAAATGTGTGGTTACGCAGGTGGTGTCGGAGAGAGGGCTTTGGATTCTTCGATGATGGGATATTGTTCCAGAACGAAAGACTGCTAGGAAGAATCATTGAAGATTAGAGTTGGAAGAGGCTGCTACTTTGCCTTGGTCTTCACAGACAAGGTCAGATCCCAGACTGCTGCACTGGGCAGCCTAGCATGGGGAGGAGGTGAACAGTTCTCAGTGGTGAAAGAACAGATTAAGGACTATTTAGAAAAGCTGGACATGCACAAGTCCATGGGGCCTGATCTAACACATCTGAGGGAGTTGGCTGATGTGATTGCAGAGACATTGGCCATTATCTTTGAAAACTCATGGTGATCGGGAGAGGTCCCAGATGATTGGAAAAAGGCAAATATAGAGCCCATCTTTAATAAAGGGAAGACAAAGAATCTGGGGAACTACAGACTGGTCAGCTTCACCTCAGTCCCTGGAAAAATCATGAAGCACGTCCTCAAGGAATCCTTTTTGAAGCATTTGGAGGAGAGGACAGTGATCAGGAACAGTCAACATGGATTCACCAAGGGCAAGTCGTGCTTGACCAACCTGATTGCCTTCTATGACATAACTGGCTTTGTGAATATGGGGAAAGCAGTGGATGTGTTATTCCTTGACTTTAGCAAAGCTTTTGATATGGTCTCCCTCAGTATTCGTGCCAGCAAGTTAAAAGAGTATGGATTAGATGAATGGACTATAAGGTGGATAGAAAGCTGGCTAGATCGTTGGGCTCAGCGGTTAGTGATCAATGGTTCCATGTCTAGATGGCAGCCAATATCAAGCAGAGTGCCCCAGGGGGTTGGTCCTGGGGCTGGTTTTGTTCAACATCTTCATTAATGATTTGGATGATGGGATGGATTGCACCCTCAGCAAGTTTGCGGATGACACTAAGCTGGGGGGAGAGGTAGATATGCTGGAGGGCAGGAATAGGGTCCAGAGTGATCTAGACAAATTGGAGGATTGGGCCAACAGAAATCTGATGAGCTTCAACAAGGGCAAGTGCAGAGTCCTGCACTTAGGACAGAAGAATCCCATGCACTGCTACAGGCTGAGGACCGACTGGCTAAGCAGCAGTTCTGCAGAAAAGTACCTGGTGATTACAATGGACAAGAAGTTGGATATCAGTCAACAGTGTGCCCTTGTTGCCAAGAAAGCTAATTGCATGTTGGGCTGCATTAGTAGGAGCACTGCCAGTAGCTCAAGGGAAGTGATTATTTGGCACTGGTGAGGACAAATCTGGTGTACTGGTCCAGTTTTGGGGCCCCCACTACAGAAGAGATGTGAACGAATTGGGGAGAGTCCAGTGGAGGGCAACAAAAATGATTAAGGGGCTGGGACTAACGAGGAGAGGCTGAAGGAACTGGGCTTATTTAGTCTGCAGAAGAGAAGAGTGAGGGGGGATTTGATAGCAGCTTTCAACTACCTGAAAGGAGGATGGAGCTAGGCTGTTCTCAGTGGTGGCAGATGATAGAACAAGGAGCAGTGGTCTCAAGTTCCAGTGGGGAAGGTCTAGGTTGGATATTAGGAAACACTATTTCACTAGGAGGGTGATGAAGCACTGGAATGGGTTATGTAGGGAGGTGGTGGAATCTCCTTCCTTAGAGGTTTTTAAGGCCCAGCTTGACAAAGCCCTGGCTGGGATGATTTAGTTGGGGTTGGTCCTGCTTTGAGCAGGGAGTTGGACTAGATACCTCCTGAGGTCTTGTCCAACGCCAATCTTCTATGATTCTATGGACAATGGACTGCACGAAGGCAGACTTTAGCAAACTCAGAGAATTGGTAGGTAAGATCCTGTGGGAAACAAATCTAAGGGAAAATAGAGTTCAGGAAAGTTCATATTTTTTTAAAGAGACATTATTAAGGGCACAAGAGAAAACTATCCCAATGCAAAGGAAAGATAGGAAGTATGATAGAAGATCAAGAGGTCTTCAGTGACCTGAAACTTATAAAAAGGTCATACAACAAGTGGAAAGTAGGTCAAATTACAAAGAATGAATATTAAAAAACCAACACAAGCATGTAAGGACAAAATCAGAAAGGCCAGGGCACAAAATGACCTTAAACTAGCTAGGAAGATAAAAGGTAACAGGAAAACGTTTTACAAATATATTAAAAGCAAGAAGAAGACCAAGGACAGGGTAGGCCCATTACCCACTGAGGAGTGAAAGATGATGATAGAAAATGCAGCAATAGTCAAAGTGTTAGATGCCTTCTTTGTTTGAGCTGTAACCGAAAAGATTAGCAGTGATTGGAGGATTAACATAGTGAACATCAGTGTAAATGGGGTAGGATCAGGTCAGATGTCTTTAAGTTGGCGGAACCTGACAAAATACAGCCTAGAATACTTAAGGAACTGGCTGAAGAGATCTCTGAGCCATTTGTGACTAGGGTTAGGATTCTCTCTGAGAACTCATACAGGATGGGAAAGATCCCAGAGAAGTGGAAAAGGGCAAATATAGAACCTATCTATAAAAAGGGGAATAATGACAACTCAGGGAATTACAGACCAGCCGGCTTAACTTCAGCACGGGAAAGATAATGGAGCAAATATGTATGTTGAATCCAGACACCAACTCCAAACTGCCCAGGTTAATAAGGGTACCCTTGCTCTAAAACCTCCAGGGATATCTGAGGAGCTCCCAGTTAATTTTGTCCGTTCTGACTTCCTGGAGATGGACAAAGAGTTTATTAAAGACGCCAAGGTAAATGGCAGGATGTGCCAAGTATGTAAAGACACAGGAGCCCAGATCAGACTTGTCAGGAAAGATATGATTAAGGAATCTGATATGCTCCCAGGGAGAGGCTAACACTCCTTGCCTGAGGGAAACCTGAATTCAGCATGCCTTTGGTTCACAGTGAACTAGAGTAGGAAGGTTGAAGGTGGATGTTCTCCATAATGTGCCTGTGGATATATTGGTGGGGAATTATGTTATTTCACTGCATAAGGCTGTTAATATTGTGACCCAGAGCAAGAGAGAGGATGTTCCCAGGTTTCCAAATGTAAATCCTGCAGAGAGGGAGGCAGCTGAAGGGGGAGGGGAGACCTCTGCACTGTTAGCAGCAGAGGGTCATGATATGTCCACAGGGCAGGGGGACAAGGAATCAGCCCTCAGTGCAAGCAAAAGCTAAGGGGAGTTTGCTGCTGAATCAAGTGCAGACAACTCATTGGGAAAACATTCTAATAGTGTCCAAGATAAAGAGAGCAGGGGAAGATTTAGGGAGGAGGGCAGAATATACAGGGAAGCTCCAGTGGGGAAAAATAGATGCCACCCTACAGAGAGCTAACAGTACTCACAAAGCATCATGTGGAGCTACTGCTGCTAGCCTACCATTTCCAGTTTGCCAAGCACCAAGGGACAAAGAGTTATGAGAGGCTAAGAAAAAACTTGTATTGGCCAAATATCCAGAATCAAGTAAGGGAGTACAACAAAACTTGCAACTTACGTCAAAAGCGGGAAAAGGCCACAGGTCTCTATACAGCTCCACCACATCCTTTATCAGTGATTAAAGAAGGGTTTTATAAGGTCACCCTGAATCTCATAAGGCAATTATCTAGGCCATGCCAAAAGGGGAAAAGATTTACATTAGTGGTGGATTTTGCTGCCAGATATCTGGAAGTGGTCACTCTGTCGAACATGGAAAATGGAACAGTTGCAGATGCACTGTTTACCATATTTAGCAGGGTGAGCTTTCCAAAAGAGATCTTATCAGATCGTGGTTCAAATTTCATGTCCCACCTATTTTGAGAGTTATGGAGGATGTGTGGGGCAAAACAATTGAGATCTGCCTCATATCACCCCAAAACTGTTTAGTCATGGGGACCTTAAAGTCTATGTTAAAATGTATGAGAACAGGAGGGCAATTGACTTGGATGTAATGTTGCCCTATTCATTATGGTCTCACCAGGAGGTGCCCCAACAGTCATGGGGTTCATCCCACTTGACCTCCTTTATGGGAGAAAAGTCAAGGGCCCTCTGGATCTTATCAAAAATTCCTGGGAGGGTGGCCCTGAAGCAGAAGGGGAATTGATGGCTGAGTTTGTGAAAAAGTTTAGAGAGGATTTCCGTGGGTGTGCACAGATGAGTCTCTGTCACTTTGTAAGCTTTTGGTCACTCCAGACACCTTGGGTAACCCTGAAATGTGTCACAAAGTGATGGTTTTCTGCACAATATTCTTTTTCTAAGATCTGGCTCTTCCCATTTGTCAACATCATAGATCTTAGTTTTCAGCCTCCTAGCATTGATGAAGGTGGATTTACGGAGAATAACTGACAAGGTAAACCAGGAAAGCAGAAAATTCAGACTGAAGATCAGCACAGAGAAGACAAAAATGATGGTAATTGGAAGACAAGAGGAAGAGGTAAAGATCAAAATTGGAGACAACTGGAACAAGTAGAAAAATGAGTGTAGCTTGAAGGACTAATATAGAAAAACAGGAATTGTGAAGATGACATAAAAAGAACTGGATTAGCTATACTGCATTCAGAAAACTGCAAGACCAGGAAGACTTGAAGACATTTGGATAAAAATGAAAATAGCATATATAAGACTGTCATGTCAGTACTACTGTAGGGGTGGGAATGTTGGAGTGGCAGGAAAGCCAATGAATGTAAGATATTGACTGCAGAGATTAACAGGCTGAGGGGAATAACTGAGAGTGTCAAGACAGCAGAAAATAAAAAATAGAGTAATAAGAAAATGGCTAGGGCAAGAAATAAGGCTGTTACAGAAGATTCAAGAAAGATGACTATGATGATTTGGACATATGTCGAGAAGGGACCAGGAAAGGATACCAGAATTTGCAATACATACCAGAGTGCAAGGAACTAGAAATAGAAGACCATGGATGGGAGTAGAAATTCTTAAACCCTTTCTGAGGGATCTGATACCTCTTCAAAGCTACAATATTTGAGAGAAATGAGGAGGCTAGACTCTTCCAAAGGTCTTTCACAGGCTCCGTGAATCTATGAATGAATGATTAATGGCCCTTTATGGATTAGCATTGCCAATTGCATGGGAAAGTCAGATGGTGAATATTGAAAAGTTTGTGAGCTTTCTCCTATATAATGGGTAGTTCAAGATCATACAAGATGATCTGGAGTAATAGAAATGGGATAAAATTTAATAGTGCAAAGTGCAAGGTCATGCATTTAGGGACTAACAACAAGAATTTTTGCTATAAAGTGGGGCCATATCAGTTGGAAGTGACAGAGGAGAAGAAAAATCTGAGTGTATTGGCTGATCACAGGATGACTATGAACAAGCAATGTGATGCAGCTGTGAAAAAGTCTAATGCAGTCCTAGGATACATCAGCCGAAGTATTTCCAGTAGAGATGGGGAAGTGTTAGTACCATTATACAAGGCACTGGTGAGACCTCATCTGGAATATTGTGTGAATTCTGGTCTCCCATGTTTAAGAAAGATAAATTCAACTGGAACAGGTGCGAGAAGGGCTCCTAGATGATCTGAGGATGGAAACCATGCTATGAGAGGAGACTCAAGGAGCTTGACCTGTTTAGCCTAACCAAAGAAGCTGAAAGGGATATAGTTGCTCTCCCATAAATACATCAGAGAGATAAATATCACAGAGGGAGAGGAGTTATGTAAGTTAATGGCAACGTGGACTAAGAACATAGATATAAACTGTCCATCACACCATTTTTAGGTTAGAATTAGATGAGGTTCTAGCCATTAGAGGATGATGTCTGGAACAGCCTCCCAAGGGAACAAGATGGGACAAAACCTTACTGGCTTCAAGACTGAGCTTGATAATGTTTATGGAGATAGTTGTATTGAGACTGTCTATCATAGCAAGACTCATAAGACTTAGGTCAGAAGGGAAATTATGATCATCTAGTCTGACTCCTGCACAACGCAGGCCACAAATCTACCCACCCACTCCTGTACACAAACCCTTAACCTATGCCTGAGTTACTGAAGTCCTCAAATCGTGGTATAAAGACCTCAGGTGCAGAGAATCGTCAGCAAGTGACCCATGCCCCATGCTGCATGGTAGTGAAAAACTCCGGCCTCTGCCAATCTTGCGCTGGAGGAAGATTCCTTCCTGACCCCAAATAGGCGGATCAGTTAAACCTGAGCATGTGGCAACGACCTTCACCACAGCACCCAGGAAAGAATTCTCTGTAGTGACTAGACCACCCTATCTAACATCCCATCACAGACACTGGCTAACTTACTGCTGATAATCAAAGATCAATTGCAAATTAATGGCCAAAATTTAGGCTATCACATCACTATCCCCTCATAAAACTTATCAAGCTTAGTCATGAGCCAGATATGCTTTTTGCCCCAACTACTCCCCTTGGAAGGCTGTCCAGAAATCATGCCTCTAATGGTTAGAAACTTTCATCTAATTTCAAGTCTGAACTTCCTAGTGTCTAGTTATATCACTTGTTCTTGTGTTCACATTAGATCTACTTTAAATAATTCCTCTCTCTCACTAATATTTCCCCTCTGATATATTTATAAAGAGCAGTTATATCCCCCATAACCTTCTTTTGTTAGCCTAAACAAGCCAAGCTCTTTGAGTCTCCTTTCATAAGACAGGTTTTCCCCTTCGGGATCATCCTAGTAGCCCTCTCTGTACCCGTTCAGTTTGAATTCATCTTCTTAACATGGAAGACCAGAATGCACCACTACTTCCAGATGAGGCCTCTCACCAGTGCCTTGTATAACGGTAGTAACACTCCTCATCTTTGCTGGAAATACTCGCCTGATCATCCTAAAACCGCATTAGCTTTTTAACAGCCATATCACATTTGGTGGCATAAGTCATCCTGTGACCAACCAATACTCGAGGTCTTCTCCTCCTCTGTTACTTCCAACTGACGTGTCCCAATTTTTATAACTAAAATTCTTGTTATTATCCCTAAATGCATGCACTGCACTTTTCACTATTAAATTTCATCTATTACTATTACTCCAGTTTACAAGGTCATCCAGATCTTCGAATATGATATCCTGGTCCTTCTCTGTTAGCAATACTCTCCCAGCTTTGTATCATCCAAAACTTATCAGCACATTCCCACTTTTTGTGCCACAAGGTCAGTAATAAAAAATTAAATAAGATTGTCCCACAAACTGATACCTGAGAAAACTCCACTAGTAACCTCTCCAGCCTGACAGTTCACCTTCAGTATGACCCACTGTAGTCTCTCTTTAACCAGTTCCTTATCACACTTTCAATTTCCATATTGATCCCCATCTTTTCCAATTTAACTAATATTCCCCATGTGGAACCGTACCAAATGCCTTACTGAATCGAGGTAAATTAGATCCACTGCGTTTTCTCTGTCTAAAAAATCGTTACCTTCTCAAAGAAGGAGGTCAGATTGGTTTGGCACGATCTACCTTGGAAAACATGTTGTTATTTTGTCAGTTACCATTGACCTCAATGTCCTTAACTGCTTTCTCCTAACAAAATTTTTCCAAGACTTACATACTCAGGTGTCAAACTAACAGGCTTATTGTTACTCAGACACTCCTTTCCCTTCTAAAATGGAACTATGTTAGCAATTCTCCAGTCGTGCGGTACAACCCCTGAGTTTACTGATTCATAAAAATTCTTGCTAATAGCTTGCAATTCCATGTGCCAGTTCCTGTAATATTCTGGATGAAGATTATCTGGCCCTCAATTTTGTCCCATTAAGCTGTTCGAATTTGGCTTCACCTCGGACATAGTAATATCTACCTCCATATCCTATCTCCCATTGTCATCCTGCCATTATCCTAAGACCTCATTAAAGACTGAGGCAAAGTATTTGTTTAAATATTGGGCCATGCCTAGATTATCCTTAACCTCCATTCCATCTCAGTGTTTAGCAGTCCCACTCTTCTTTTTTGTTTTCTTCTTATTTATATGGCTATAGAACTTTTACTATTGGTTTTAATTCCCTTTGGAAGGTCCGCTCTACATGGCTTTTGGCCTTTCTCACTTTATCCTACATGTTCTGACCTCAATAAGGTAGCTTTCCTGGCTAATCCCTCCATCTTCCACTCCTGTAGCTTTCTGCTTTTTCTTTAATCACCTCTCTGAGATGCTTGCTCATCCAGCTTGGTCTATAATCCTGCCTATGATTTTTTCCCCCTTTTTGGGTGCAGGCTTCTGAGAGTTTCTGCAACTTTGACTTGAAGTAAATTCCAGGCCTCCTCCGCTTTTAGATCCCAAGTTCTTCAGCCCAATCCACTCCCTCAACTAATTTTCCATAATTCTTTAAGGTTAGCCTTTGAAATAAAAAACCCTAGTCCCAGATCTATTTTTGTTTATCGTTTATTTAGTTTGAACTGAATTAGCTGATAATCACTTGAACCAAGGTGTCCTCTACACCATTTCTTCTATGAAGTCCTTCACTACTCACAAAACCAAATTAAATGGCATCTCTCGTGTTGGTTCTTCAACTGCTTGGTGACGAAATCTCATCTGCGTATCACATCCAGAAAAATCTGAGCCCTATTATTCTTACTAGCACTTGTCCTCCAGTCTATATCTGGGAAGTTAAAGTCTCCCATGATCACACAATTCCCATTAGTGTTTACTTCATTAAAAACATTAAAGAGGTCTCTATCCATATCCAAATCAGATCCCGGCGGTCTGTAGCACACCCCAAGCACTATCTCAGGGGAGGCTCTAGTAGCTTTCTTTCCCAATATAATTTTTGCCCAGACAGACTCTGTCTTATCCATTCCATCACTTCCTATTTCTTTACAGTCTGCCTCATCCTTGATATACAATGCTACTCCACCACCTTTGCCTTTATTTCTGTCTTCCCTTCAATACCTGTACTCCAGTCATGATGACTATTCCACCATGTTTCTGTTATCCCTATAATATCCGGTTTTATTTCCTGCACCAGTAGCTCTAGTTCCTGCACTTTGTTACCTAGGCTCCTCGCATTAGTGTACAGACATCTTAATTTTTGCCGTTTGACTTCACTGACATTCTTGACCTGGTTAGGCACAGACATTCTACCACCAGGATCACCTATTAGACTGGTATCTACACTACATGACCTGCAACTGCTAGCAGCAAATATCCCCAACGGTCAGAGACAGGCCACTAGCTGTTGAGGGCTGTAAATCACTACAGCGAATTCTTTCCCAGGCGTCATGCTGTGGGTCTTGCCCACATGCTCAGGGTTTAACTGACCACTGTATTTGGGGTCAGGAATTTCCCCCCAGGGCACTTTGACTGAGACGCCTTCCTCTGCATGGGTCACTTGCAGGTTTGAACTAGTATAAATGGTGGATTCTCTGTAACTTGAAGTCTTTAAATCACAGATTTGAGGCCTTCAGTAACTCAGCCAGAGGTTAGGAGTCTATTTCAGGAGTCAGTGGGTGAGATTCTGTGGCCCGCGATGTGCAGGAGGTCAGACTAGATGATCATGATGGTCCTCTCTGATCTTAAAGTCTATGAGTCTACGAATCTAATCAGTCTGATATACTTCACAGCAGACCTAGCCTGGAACTCATCTGAGGCAGGAATTGGGGGGTGTCACTGCTTTGACCAGTGATGATAAGGTCTTTCAAAGAAATGGGAGGGAAAGGGTTAGGAAGCTCTTGAGGCTCTCAGAGTAATATCCTCCTCCCTGTCTTGCTCTCTATCTTTATCCTCCTCCTGTTCTGGTTCTTGCTCTCTATGGAGACCCATATCACTGGGCAGACAAGGGACAGACGTAGTTAATGAATTAGATCTGGGTTCTTTTATGAAGACCAGGAAGGTGAACAAGTTCTAGAGGGCTTAGTAGGGGGATCTCAAAACACCCAATAAGGCCCAGGTGGAAACTGAAGGTTACGACTATGGAGGAGATGGAGCTCATGGAGAAGAAGGTATAACGAGAGGGAGATATTTAGGAGGGTTTCTCTGTGATCAGGGAGTGAAGAATGGGAGGGTGATGTAGGTCTAGCCAACAGGCAAGGAACTGGTGATGGTTCCCTGCTTAATTCAGGGAAAAGGGAATGGGCAGGAGATAAGAACTGCTCATGCTCTACAGGTGGTGTTGAGCTCTCTGAGCAAGGGTGAGAGGTTGTTGGTAGCAGTAGCAGGTATTGTGGCACCTGACATATTGGGACTGCAGTTGGTATGGAGGGCTCAACATGTGCATTACACCTGCTAGAACTGTCAAGGACTCCACCCTGGGCGCCAATTCTGGGACTGACAGCTTGGCAACAAGGAGAGTTAATTGGTATCAGGCTTCAGTGCTGGGGTGGATTTCATTTTCCTCAGATCTGAGCAGTTGAAGGACTCAGTCATTTTAGACTTTTCAGCATGATTAAGCCTAAGGCCTGACAATTTTGGATAGACAGTGCTTATGGCTCTTCTGTGATCTCTTTGTCCTATCCAGTTCTGGGTAGGAGGGTCAGTGCCAAGAGTCTCCCCAGGAATGGAGCTCTTCCTGCCCTTCCTTGAGGTGGAAGTAGTACCAGGCTTCAGTGCCAGGCTCCCTGCCAGTGCCAAACTTGTCTTAAGGAATGGGCGAATGTCAACAGAGGGGGCTGTGGCCACTTAGTGATGGGAGTTAGGGCTAGCTACACTAGAGATGCTACAGCAGCCCAACTGCATCAATGCAATTGTGTCGCTGTAGCTTGTCCCATTGGCATAATAAATCCATCTCTGGGAGAGGTAGCGCTGTCCACACTGGTGCTTAGGTCGGTGTAACTTACATCACTCAGGGGGCGTCTTATTCACACCTCTGAGTGACATGTTATACCGACGTAAGTGACCTGGCCGTAGGAGTCGAATCCCTAATTACAGGACACTGAAGAGGACCTGTGAGAAGAAAGTGACTTGAGTCAGAGGGACTTCCTTTGTTCCTCTAATGGATCACATCAGAATCCAGTGTTCCTCTAATGGATCACATCAGGAGGAAGTCAAGTATCAGAGGGGTACCCGTGTTAGTCTGGATCTGTAAAAGCAGCAAAGAATCCTGTGGCACCTTATAGACTAACAGACGTTTTGGAGCATGAGCTTTCGTGAATACCCACTTCGTTGGATGCATGTAGTGGAAACTTCCAGGGGCAGGTATATATATGCAAGCAAGAAGCAAGCTAGAGAGAACGAGGTTAGTTCAATCAGAGAGGATGAGGCCCTGTTCTAGCAGCTGAGATGTGAAAACCAAGGGAGGAGAAACTGGTTTTGTAGTTGGCAAGCCATTCACAGTCTTCATTTAATCCTGAGCTGATGGTGTCAAATTTGCAGATGAACTGAAGCTCAGCAGTTTCTCTTTGAAGTCTGGTCCTGAAGTTTTTTTGCTGCAGTATGGCCACCTTAAGATCTGCTATTGTGTGGCCAGGAAGTCTGAAGTGCTCTCCTACAGGTTTTTGTACATTGCCATTCCTAATAATCAGGAGGAAGTGTAGTTGGCTATCCCAGGAAAAACGAGTCCTTGGGGAGAAGGGCCAATCTACCGAGCACTGGTCCAGGACATGGCTGTCACCCAGGATGAAGAGACACCAACTGAACTCCATCACTGGGAGTAAGTGCATCGCATGGTGGACAGGGCTTAAAGCTGGAATATTCTGAGTCCACCACTGGCGAGAGGCACCAAAAAGGCAAAAGTGAGGAAGACAGAATTTTTTTTGCTGAAAATGAAATGAAAAAAACCATGCAGGGTGCATGCTGGACAATGCTGGCCAGAGACTCTGAGCCCGTGTGCACGTTGTACACGCACACACACATAGACTCAAAGACGAACCCTGGTTCTCAAGTGTTCAAATGCTCTCAAGCCCTGCAACCTACCACATACCTCCCATTCCCTGCTGCAGGCAGCCAGGCTCTCCACTCCCACCTAGGATAGTCCCACTGGGGCATGCACACCGCACACCAACGTCAACTGCAGGAGGCCAGACCTTCCCACCCTTTGCCCCAGGACAGAGGCCAGGAACAAATGGAGGCATGCTCACTACACACTACTCCCAACAAATCAGTCATCATCCAGCCACAATGCAGAAAAATCCTACCCACAATTCAGTGGTGCTGGATTGGAGGGTTCAGTCTAGAATGGGACAGAAACAGGCGATTGCTTTAGGCAGCAGAACAAACTGGATTCCTCAGTGCTCTGTGGACTCCCCAGTACGTGGCTAGGAGGGTTGATGTGGGAAGGTGGGGGCTATCGCTAGGTCAGTAACTTACCTGTGCTATTTGTGTCATCCACGTATCTGAGATTGCCAACTGCTTCGGGTGACTGGAAGAGAAAAGAGCAGAGGGCAGTGAGCATCAGCCACCAATCATTCTCCCCAGTTGCCTGCCCCAGCATCAGGGATATGGTTACCGGCTAGACATACCCTATCGCCAAGGCTCTGGGGGCTGAATCAAAGGATTCTGAGTGAAAGAGCAAATGACCCCACATTAATGCTCAGTGCCAGAGCTGGGCAGCTTGAGCACTGCCCATAGGCTGGATTCAGGGGAGGAAGGTAGTGTGCCCAGCAGAGTATCCCCTTGCTGCCCTAGTTGGATTAAGAGAAAGTGAGAGAAATAGGTAGGGCAGGAAAGGTAAGGAGGACAGAAGATGGGGAGGACGGCAAGAGCAATGGGAATCCACAGCCTCTCTGAAGGCCCTGGACTCTCACCCACAGCCTGCAGCATCTGTCAGACTGACTTTCTCAGCAGCAGAATCCATTCTCTTTTGGTTCAGTAAACTCCTTCCCTTAGATAAGGCAGGAAGCACAAACAGCCCAGCATATGGCAGCAGCCAGCCTGAGGAAGGGTTGCTAGCTGGCAACTGTGAAACTCCAGTGCTCCTACTAGTTTCAGAGGCCTCGGTAAACGGAGGCACATTTCAGCAAATGGAATTCTCTGCAAGAGATCCTCTTGGCAGTCCTCTGCCTTGGGATTCAGGCCAGGGTGAGACTCAGAATAGTTAAAAAGAAACTAATTTTGCTCAGGGCTATAAGTCTCGAGGTGCTCCAGGGACCAGGCCTGTTGCTAAAGGGGGAGGCACAGAGACCTAGCACTTTGTCCTGGATATAGAATATCTGAGCTCTCTGGGAAAATGGCTTTCTGGAGCAATAGGCTCAGAGTCCTCCAGTGAGTAAAGGAGCTCTCTCCTCCACAACAATGGCTCCATTGAAGTCTTTGCTATTCAACTCTATATACTGCGTCCATTGCTAGGGATCAATGGCCTGACCGAGTTACACCAACATATGGACTGCCCCTCCCTGCACCTCGTCATCTCTCACCCTGAGGAGAGCGTGTGAGCAGGGGCGTTACTGTGATTAGTCACTGACATGTTCTGGGCAGTTGTTTCGGAGGGGAGGGGCAAATGCACTTTGCATTTGGACTAGAAAACACTGAAGGGTTTGTGGTTGTTCCCAGGCTCTGCAGGAGGGAGTTCTATGGTCTTGGGTGAGCCCCAAGAAGCAACATCTCCTGCCACTCAAGTTTCACACATTGTGCCTGAACAGCAGACTCACTGAGGGTGGGGGAGGTCCTGGAGAGTGAAATGAGCCTCAGGTATACCAAACCCAGACCTGCTCGTGCTTTGGAAACAAGGACAGAGATCTTGGGTTAGCTGCAGGGCTCTGTGGGAGCCAACAAAGAGTGGAGCATGGGCCTGAAGTGCCCTGTGTTGCTGAGGAGGCAGCTGTTACCCAGCATAGTTTCCTCAGGACTGATGCTTTCTGGTGCAGGTAAATAGCAATGCTGTAATCCAAGTGGACTGGCAGGCCTGTGTGATTAATGCCAAGAAGGGATGTGGTCTCTTCCTAGCCACTCAAAAGTGGCAGGAAGCATTACTCATGGCCACTATTGTGTGACAGTTCCAGAGAATCTCCTGGCCGGTGACTGCCTGGCCAATCGGTGGGTGTGTCCTCTCCCAGTGGAGGCATCTCCATGGTAGCCTGAGGGAAAAATGCTGCCCTGCTTGCATTGCTACCTCAGCATGAGCTTGGAAAAAATAATGTTTGATAAGGATTAAAATTCAAAATGATCTGGACAAACTGGAGAAAAGGAGGTAATGCAAAG
The DNA here is from genome assembly GCF_003597395.2 of Chelonoidis abingdonii. Lineage (NCBI taxonomy): Eukaryota > Metazoa > Chordata > Testudines > Testudinidae > Chelonoidis > Chelonoidis abingdonii. The sequence continues at coordinate 303,276,421 of NC_133770.1, read as the reverse complement.
TACCCTGCTTAGGAAGGAAAAAAACGGTTACTCACCTTTTTGTAACTGTTGTTCTTCAAGATGTGTTGCTTATGTCCATTCCATTGTATGTGTGTGTGCACCCATGTGCACGGCCATTGGATACTTTTGCCTTAGTGGTAGCGTAGAGCCAGCAGTGGTGCCCTCTGGAGTGCCCCTCTTATGGTGTGGTATATCAGGCACGGCTGGCCCTGCACCCTCTTGGTTCCTTCTTGCTGACAACTCCAACAGAGGGGCAGCGGGGCAGGTAATGGAATGGACATGAGCAACACACAGAGCCCTCCGTTGGGTACGGCAAATCTGGGTGACCGCTTCAAGCCCCACAGGCCGCCAGTGCAATTGGCTGGCACCAGGCGCAGTCGGTCCCAGAAGTGATGGATTCATCACTTCTGCCCTGGGTCCCACGCCCCTCCCAGGGATGGCCCTTGTAACACATCTCGAAGAATAGTTACAAAAAGGTAAGATGGGATAGCCTAATTTTGGCAATTAAATGATCTTTGACTATTAGCGGTAAATATGCCCAATGGCTGTGATGGGATGTTAGATGGGGTGGGATCTGAGTTACTACAGAGAATTCTTTCCTGGGTGCTGGCTAGTGAGTCTTGCCCACATGCTCAGGGTTTAGCTGATAGCCATATTTGGGGCCAGGAAGGAATTTTCCTCCAGGGTATATTGGCATAGGCCCTGGGGATTTTTTGCCTTCCTCTGCAGCGTGGGGCACGGGTCACTTGCTGGAGGATTCTCTGCACCTTGAAGTCTTTAACCCACGATTCAAGGATTTCAATAGCTCAGATATAGGTTAGCGGTTTATTACAGGAGTGGGTAGGTGAGATCCTGTGGCCTGCGTTGTGCAGGAGGTAGGACTAGATGATCATAATGGTCCCTTCTGACCTTAACGTCTATGATTCTAAGGTGAATAACCATTTTTTCTTCTTTGAGTGCTTGCTCATGTCGATTCCACTGTAGATGACTCATAAGCAGAATCGCAGGAGGTGAGCTTGGAGTTCACAGTCTTATCATAGAATGACAGAATATCAGGGTTGGAAGGGACCTCAAGAGGTCATCTAGTCCAACTCACTGCTCAAAGCAGGACCAATTCCCAACTAAATCATCCCAGATACAGCTTTGTCATTCCTGACCTTAAAAACCTCTACCTCCCTAGGTAACCCATTCCAGTGCTTCACCACCCTCTTAGTGAAAAAGATTTTCCTAATATCCAGCCTAAACCTCCCCCACTGCAACTTGAGACCATTACTCCTTGTTATGTCGTCAGGTACCACTGAGAACAGTCTAGATCCATCCTCTTTGGAACCCTTTCAGGTAATTGAAAGCAGCTATCAAATCCCCCCTCATTTTTCTCTTCTGCAGACTAAACAATCCCGGTTCCCTCAGTCTTGCACACTGTAGTACTGCTCTGCTGAAACCAGCATCAGCCTGAGCTTGCAGGATCAGCGCATAGTGTGAGGCAAATGTGGACGAATGACCACGTTGCAGCACGGCATATTTCCTGGATCAGCACCTGAGTGAGGAAGGCCGCCGATGAGGCCTGCACCATAGTGGAGTGAGCCGTCACAGTCGGTGGTGGGGGCACCTTCATCAGTTCATAGCAATAGCGGATACAAGCTGTGATCCAGGACGAGATCCTCTGGGTAGACACTGGACGACCCTTCATTCGGTCCACGACAGCAACAAACAGCTGCGTAGACTTATAGAATGGCTTAGTCCTCTCTATGTGGAAGCCCAGAGCTTGCCTAACATCCAAGGTATGCAGCCTGCGCTCCTCATCCATTGCATGAGGCTTCGGGCAGGGAACCGGAAGATATAAGTCCTGATTCGTGTGGGACTGGGAGATGACCTTGGGCAAAAAGGTCAGGTGCAGATGCAGCTGGACCTTGTCCTTATAGAAGATCGTAAACAGGGGCTCTGATGTGAGCGCCCTGATCTCAGACACCCTACAGGCTGAAGTTATAGCAACCAAAAAGGAGACCTTCCAGGATAACAGGAGAAGGGAGCAGGAAGCCAGGGGCTCAAAGGGGGGGGCCCGTGAGCCTAGAAAGCACAAGTTTCAGGTCCCAAGGAGGGACCGGGTCTTGGACATGTGGGTAAAGGCACTCCAGACCTTTCAGAAACTGCACTGTCATAGGATAGGTGAAGACCGATCTTCCTTGAAATGTCCCTGTTCCTCTTAGGCCCCTGCAGAGGCTGCCATTGACTAGGAGGTGGGGGAGGCCAGAATGGCTGCCTAGATGACTGAGGCGTGTGCATCCCAGGGAATGGAAGGTTGCCTTTGTGTCCTTTAGGCCATGCAGACATGCATCCGTTTGATCAGAAAACAGGCCAACACCGTCAAATGGAAGGTCCTGGATTGAGGCCTGCATCTCCTGGGACAAGCCGGCGGCCTGGAGCCAGGAACTGTGCCACATGACTACTGGTGAAGAGACCTCTAGGGCAGCTGAATCGGTGGTGTGTCAGGCCATCTGGAAAGAAGACTGAACTGCCACGGTCCCTTCCTTCGCCAGGGTGGCAAATTCCTGGGCCACTTCATGGCACATGGAATCCTTGAACTTGAGGAGAGAGCCCCACATGTTCAAATTATAGTGGTTCAAGAGGGCCTGGTGATTTGCCACCCGAAACTGGAGGATAGCCATAGAATAAATCTTTCGGCCGAATAAGTTGGTTTTTTTGCCTCTTTATTCTTAGGGGTAGAACTGGTGAGGTCACGTTTGTCCTGTTCATTGGCCACCGACACAACCAACGAACCCGATGGCGGATAAGTATATAAGTACTCGAACCCCTTTGTGGAGGCAAAGTACTTGTTTCCGCCCTTTTTGAGGTGGGTGAGATGGAGGAGGTGGTATGCCAGATGGCCTTAGTGATATTCAGGACCCTATCGTGAACCAGGAGCACAACCCGGGTTGGGGCTGATGCAGAGAGCACATTAAAAAGCATGTCCGTCTGCTCCTCCACTTGGAGGAACAATTTAGCCACCACCTTGTGGAGCAGAGCCTAATGCTGGTGGAAATCTTCCGGTGGGCTAGCTCTGGAGGTTCCACTACCGTTTTGTCTGGTGAGGAAAAAGATGACTGGATGGCTGTGGGGGCTAGGTAGTGTGGCCTTGGGGGAGGGTGGCCTTGGGGCATGTACTGGCTCCTCACCCGAGGTGGTTTCCGGAACCTCCTGCACCGAGCCCAGAGCCGCAGATGCTGGGGGCACTGCCTGTGGTCTGTCTGATGCGGCAACTGAGGGCTGATGGGAGTGGGGCACCAGCATGACAAGAACGCCCCATGTGTTCCAATATGGCCATTGGGAAGGCCACTGGCTTTGGTGTCAGGTTGGCTCTAATGCCACTGATGCACCTTCTGGAGCCCACTCATGCTGTCTGGGCAAGGGACTGAATTGTGCCTCCGAGCCTGTGAAATTGTCTCCCTGCGGCGACCAGGAAAGGGCTGTGGAGCCTTGGGTCTGATGGCTCATGGTTGCTGCTGAAGACCGGTGCTTGGACCAGTCTGACCAGTGCCAGGGGTAGGGGGAGCGGCGTCGGGGAGTGTCCTCAAGGTCTCAGTGATGGTGACCGATGGTGGGACAAGGACTGGTACTGGGGTGATCGACAATGCCTGGGTGAACCTCTGCACGATGACGAAGATCAAGAGTGCAGTGCTGGCGACGCGTAATGACTAGCCGGAGACCTGGGCTGATGTGGAGAGCAAGAACGTGGTAACCTCTGGTTCTGTCTTGGCTCCGGAGACTGGCGTCACTCACCTGATTTGTGTGAGGCCTTTCTGGTGGGCTTGCCCTCAAGGGGAGCCTTAGTCTGGTCCTTTGCTGCACACGGCAGAGGCATTGTGGACTCTCCTGGTGCCGGGCCCTCATAGGGGGCCAGTTGCGCCATTTGCTTAGGTCCTTCACTACTATCCAGAGTTGGTGGCGGGTCCTTTCTGAGGGAGGAACCCCCCCCCCCCCACGTGGCTGAACCCTTCAATGGGTCTGGAGCGGGCATAAGGCCCAAACAGGGTCCTTTGCCCACAGTCCCCTGGTCGGGCTTGGCTGGTGCCATCTTAGACTTCTTCTTCGGCACCGGTGACGGTGATCGGTGCCGGAAGGACCCCAGTGCTGGAAGTGTGCTACGCACCGAAGTTGAAGCACTGGGTTCCAGTTTGGGCCATGCTGGCTCTGAAGCTGGATGCAGAGCAGCCTACATCAGGAGGGCCCTGAGGTGGCTTTCGTGCTCCTTCTGGGTCTGTGGACGAAAGTTCTGGCAGATACAACAGCGCTCCCTTATATGGGTTTCCCCGAGGCTCTGCAAACAACTCTCGCACGGGTCACTAACAGGCATAGGTCTGTTACAGGACAAGCAGGGCTTGAAACCTGGAGATCGGGGCATGCCCCGTCAGGGGCAAAGTCCCTGCTGGGACACTATCTAACTAAACATTTAACACCTACAACTATTTGCAGAGAAGCACAAGGCTAAACAGACAAATAAAAAATGCTGACTACTTGCGAAGCAAGGGACAGAAGTGCTCCGACTGACCACCATGGGCGGTAAGAAGGAACTGAGAGGGCGCAGGGCTGGCAGTGCCTGATATACTGCACCATGAGCACGGCAATCCAGAGGGCGCCATAGCTGGCCCCACGGGTACTGCTAAGGCAAAAGTCTCTGACAGCCATGCATGTGAGCACATGCACACCTATAATGGAATCGACATGAGCAAGTAGTCAAAGAAGAACGATCAGTTGTACTCATACAAAATGGGAAATGACTGCTTAGGAGGGAGTACTGTGGAAAGGGATCTGGGGGTCATAGTGGATCACAAGCTAAATATAACTGAACAGTGTAACACTGTTGCAAAAAAAGTGAAAATCATTCTGGGATGTGTAAGCAGGAATGTTGTAAGCAAGACACAAGAAGTAATTCTTCTGCTCTACTCTGCACTGATTAGATCTCAGCCGGAGTATTGTATCCAGTTCTGGGCAACACGTTTCAGGGAAGATGTGTACAAACTGGAGGAAGTCCGGAGAAGAGCAACAAAACTGATTAAAGGTTTAGAAAACATGACCTCTGAGGGAAGATTGAAAAAATTAGGTTTGTTTAGTCCGGAAAAGAGAAGACTGAGAGGGGACATGATAACAGTTTTCAAGGATGTAAAAGATGGTTACAAGGAAGATGGAGAAAAATTGTTTTTCTTAATCTCTGAGGCTAGGACAAGAAGCAATGGGCTTAAATTGCAGCAAGGGTGGTTTAGGTTGGACATTAGGAAAAACTTCCTAACTGTCAGGGTGGTTAAGCACTGGAATAAATTGCCTTGGGAGGTTGTGGAATCTCTATCATTGGAGATTTTTAAGAGCAGGTTAGACAACCACCTGTCAGAGATGGTGTAGATAATACTTAGTCCTGCCATGAGTGCAGGGGACTGGACTACATGAGCTAGAGAGATCCCTTCCAGTCCTTTGATTTTATGAATGATTAGTCTGTTTCAGCAGTGATTTCCCAACATCAGCACTTACATTTCTGTCCCTCTCTCTTCATCTGGCCCAGGTGTCTGAAAATGATTTGTGCCTGTGGTCACAATGAAGACATTTAGAGACTACAGAGCAGTAACCATCTGAGACTGGCCAAAATTGTAACTAAGGGATAACCCTGAATAACAGTATAGACCAAACCCATAGCTGCTACCTTGAGCTCTGCTAATGCCAGTCTAGCTCTGGGGGATAAACAGTGAGACTCCTGGACCTGAGATCTTTGCCTCCTGATAGCAGATTAATTACCGCTGTAATAAATGAGTGCTGGGAAACTACTCTTCATTTGCTGGCTCCCACCCCATCCTGGGCCAGAGTAACAAAGGTAATACCCCTGGGGGCTACTGTTACATCTTCCTTTTTGAAAATCAATGTGAATTAACCCTAATATCAGCCAAAACAGCCACCCCAGACAAACAGCTTGTTAATGACACATCCAGACAGAAACACCGAGGCTGGTGGCTGGGGAGATCATGGGGACCTAACACAGCACGGATGAGAGGATTATTCTCTGCTACAGACAGCTGTCCATAACTGTTATCTCTGAGGCCCAATGGCTCTGACCACATGACCACTGCTCAGTTTCTCTGCAGTGGTCTATTCAGCTGCTGAGGTGGATCTGTCACCTGGAGTCTGTTTGCTGTCCCTAATATTTCACTGTCAGTGACTGGCTGGGGGTATGTTCCTTCTGTGAGCAGCATTCTGGAGGTCCTCAGAAAGCAGAGCTCTAGTGTCCTCTTTGGCTTTGTGGAGATGTCTCAAGTTCCTTGCATAGGACTGACCCTCAGGGTTTGTAACATTGGTACTGCTGGTACAGCTATTCTTTGGCAGGTTGTCAGCCACATTCTGGTTTGAAGTCAATATTCCTCCTACTTGCAATGGAATAACTATTTGGCATTCTTGTCCTAATATTTCTTCTTTTCTAGTTTCCTGGTGCTTAGCTATTTGTTAATTATGTGAGGGTCAACAGTCTCTCACTCAAACAGTTTGTCAGATGTTGGCACCAAGGTTTTGCCCGCAAGTCCCTTGTTTGATAACCCTAAAAGCACTAGGAGGTGAGTGGTGATATTTTAACAGTGCCAACAATGGATGCTTTAAATCCACAAGAGTTAAAAAAAATCCAGCTGTTTGTTATTTGGATTGATTTTTCCACAATCCCATTTGACTGCTTGTAATAAAGAGCTTGAACTGATGAATCAGCTAATTGCTAAAATGAGTAACTCATGAATTGCTCTTGCAGCTCAGAGGGAGGTCACTACTCATGCCACACCACTGCGTCCTGCATGGAAAGGGCTCTGAGGACTAGTTTCCTGTCTCAATAATTCTGTTTCTGTGGTTCCTTGTCAGGTCCAAAGTGGTACCAGATCTCTCATTAGCAGTAGCTGCTCAGCTAAAGACTCTGGGGAACAGAGGGTGCAAAGGTAAATTGGAGTTCTGCTTGGCATAAACTCTCTGGTTTTCCATGGAAGTTGCAGCTGCAACAACTGCTAGTTGTGCACAAACATCCAGTAGATTGTGAGGCTTCTCCTGTACTAGGCAAGAGGAACTTTTCATTCCTAGTCAGCTGGAGAAGAAACTCCTGGGAAGCTTTGGCATCACCCATCACAATGGTCCTTTATGAATGATTCTTACTTAGAAGGGAGATCTTCAAAGTCACTAGTGAGGCAGACATGTTCTGTGGAATACAGCTCAAGTTTCTTCAAGATGCCCAAAGGTCACGAGCATGTCAGCTAGTCAGGCTTCCATTTAATCTCAGGGGAGTCAGGGAGACTGCATCAGCAGCCCCGTTTGTCTCAGCTCCACCCATAGAAGGAGCTGCAGAGACTCTTTGGCATGATTGCTAAGAACAATGAATTAATGACCTGGTCTCTAGATGTCCCAGGAGGTGGGATGGGATCCAGGCTCTCCCACTCTCTTTCCGTGACGTACACCACGATTCTGCCATGTTCCAAAGACATTTCACCCACAGTACACATCCCCACCCTGAGGGACCCCCTATTAGACCTCTAAGTCACATAACAGAGCTTCAGATGAGGGTAGGCCAACCAGACCCAGACCCTGATTGCTTAGTTGGCAATTGAGTGAAGACAGGAATTCTGCATGCAGCTTATACCTGAATTTGGTAAACAGGTTTGGAAGAAGGAATAGCGGCAAATTCCCGGTAGTCAAACTTCTTTTCAGACATGGACTGGAAGGGACAGCAAGAGAAGAGAGAGAGAGAAAGAAAGAGTGAGCGAGGGATCAGCAGCAAGCAGAGGGTTGCAGCACACTGTGAAAAGGCTTATCAGGAAACCAGGGCAGAAGGAACAGTTTGGGGAAAGTCGATGGTGACACCTCTCATCTGTGAAAGGTGGCACCAGGACCTGCATGAACAATCGTCTATTTCAGCAAGTCATCTCTGGGATATAATCCTTCATGCACTGAGGCTCAGGGCCAGTAAAGGACAGGGGAGTCCTAAAACCCAGGGCACAGACAGTGTGGTCTACTGGATCACACACTGAACTGGGGAAAATCCAAGTTCCACTGAAATCAATGGCAAACTCCCATGGAGTTCATTGATTTTAAACCTCCATATGTTCCTAGTTCTACTCTGTGACTGGGGGCAAGCCTCTTCCCTTCTCTGTGCCTCGGTTTCCCTGTCCCCTTTGTCTTGTCTTTGTACTCAGTGAACTCTGTCTCTCAGTGTGTGTGTAAAGTGCCCAGCACTGATCTCAGCTGGGGCCACCTGACGTAATGAAAAAAACAACCACAACAGCTGGGAGCAGGTATTGTGAGGCTGTAGAAGGTGTCTCAGGCGTGAAAGGCTTTTGCTGAGGGTAAAACGCAGAGACTGAGCTGAAGAAGCAGAGGGGATGGAAATGGAACAGGTGGGAATGGGAGGGTTCACAGACAAGTAAAATGAGAACCTAAGGAAATGAGACCAAATCTCAGCTGTGAAACTGGGCCTCTCAGCAACAGGCATGGGTGAGCACATGGGGCCAGGTGGCTAACTCTCATGTCCTGTGTTGTGGCCCCAGGTCTGGGATGAGTCTGTGAGTGAGGATCCCACATCCCAGACATACGGGTCATTCTCCCCTCCCTGGCTCGTGGGAGGGTCAGTGGGTGGGTATCCCAAGTTTAGAGATAAGACAGAGAGGGGTGGCAGCAACTCCTACCAGCCTCCCTGGTGAAGTGACATTCCTGGGGCTGCAATCTGCAAAAGAAGAGGCAGAAACACTGGTTAGTGAGGAATGCATTATGTACCCCTTCCCTCTTTGGCAGCACGCCTAAGCGCTATAAAGGGCTATGCCAAGCCTCCCAGCCACACGGTCGTTTCTCGGGCTTGGGTTCCCTGGAGAATAACATGGCAAAGGGGTCTGACTCTGTCAGATCATACAAGCCAGGACTATCCTAGCTGAAAGATTCCAGCCCAGCCCTAGAAGTGCCCCCTCAGCCTAGAAGAAATGGGGAATTCACTCTCAATGGGCCTGTGTCTGGGACATCTGGAAGAGTCCTGGCTGGCGCACAGATGTTGGCCTCTATCCCCACTCCCAGGAAGCCGTGGTGCACAGTACCTTCTGGAAGCGTTGGGGAGGGGGTGGGAGCAGGTGAAGGCGATTCAGCCAGCTGTTCCAGTGTGCTGCGCTTCTTCCCCTCCTTGGACTTGGCAATCACCATCTGGGCTTTGAGGGCATCCTGCTCCAGAGACTTCATCCTGCCTCAGAGGAGGGGGGAGAAAGTGGACATCAGCATCACTGAAGAGAATTATGAGTAATGCCTTCTTCTGTGCCTGGCAGCCAGCTCATGGGTCTGGGGCTGAATGTCAGAGGGCAGGGACAGAGCACTGGCTCCCACGTTCCCTCTGTGGAGAGGGTGAGGATATGTTGTGGTAGATAAAGACAGTCAGTGTGGGAGAGAATTCAGAAAACAGCTGAATTTGCTATGATTAGCCATTAACCTCCTCCTGACACACACACACACATACGTGTGAATATGGGACAGACCTAGCTGCGTGCTGCACACCCAAGTGAGAAGCTGCAGGGCTCTCCAGAGGTGCTTGGGGATGTAGCAGGGAATCATCCAGGCCAGGAGAAGGGAGGAGAATTGCAGGTATAAACCGCAAGGGCATGAGGGTTATTTCAGGCACTCTGATCTCCCTCACACTCCATCAGTGCCGCTGCATCCTGCCCCTCTTCTGGCATTTGTGAAATTCAGAACTGACAACGGCAAGATGGGCTCTGCACTTAGCAGCGGAGGCTCCCCAAGCTGGAGACCTTCTCCCTCTCATTGGTTAGATAATTGCCATCAGCCTGCAGAACCAGGGGACAATGGGCCCTAGCACACTGCAGCAGGAGGGGGGTGTTTCTCCCCACTCCTAGAGCAGCAGCAGAGATGGCTGCAGTAGGAGGCAGGAATACAGATAGGGATTGTGTAACATGCAACTGGAGGGGCAGGGGCTGTGCACACCTGGATTGACTTCCTGACCCAGGGGTTCTTGAGACGTGACTCTGCCCTGGGCTAGACACCTGAGCTGGCCTGGCCCCTGGTGCAGGTGCCCGCTGTCGGGACTGGTAGAGCTTCCTGGCCAGATCCTGCTCGTATTGTTTAATACTGTCTTCAAGAGTGGAGGATCTGAGGAGGAGGAGGAGGAGGAGGAGGAGAAGATAGTAGTGATGAACATCATAGCAGGCGACCACAGAGAGAGAGAAAGAAAGAGAGAGAAAAAAGAGATTGGAATGTACCCTGGAGAGAGGAGGAGTGAAGGGCTGATGCAGGTATTGGCTGGGATCAGACCAGGCTCCCTTCTCTGAGCCTGGCCAGCACCAGCTGCTTCAGAGAGAGGGGCAAGAACACCTTGGTGTGCAAGTCAGGAATAACCTGCCCATGGGGACGGCCCTTCCCAACCCCAGCAGTTAGACTCTGACTTCTGCCCTCGGCTGGTACGCATTGGGTGGGAAGGACTAGACATGGCAGGCACGCCAGACATGTGGAGGGACTGATGAGGTGCTTTCACAAGTGGGAGGGGGTGAGGCAAACAGGATGGATGCATGCTGAGGGGGAAGAGGGTGTCTGTGTGCACCTGTCAGAAAGGGAAGGGGGCCCAGGACAGTGGACAGGTGCCCAAGGGAGGGCTGTGTTTGCCATATGCTGGATGCATGTGTAACCAAAATGGCACAGGTACACATCGCAGAAAAGTGTGTTCACAAGAGGGCATGTGTGTGCTTCAGAGCAGTGGAGGGAGTTCAAAAGATGTGTATCGTTCCCTTGTGGACACACTTCTCCCCCACTGGCGAGTGCCCGTGACCTTTCAAACACACCCATCCTAGACATGCGTGCCAATGTAGGTGTGTGTGGGTGTCCTGACAGGGGACACACAGCAGTGATGCGGGGGGGGGGAGGGGGCGAACCTCACAGGGTACACAAGCAGAGGAGTCCAGGGGTGCTCATGTCCCACGAGGCGCGAGGGACCAGCATGTGGGTATGGGTGTGCATCCTAACAGGGCACTGATGGCAGAGGGCATGGGGAAAGGCCAAGCAAAGTGGGTAGTGGTGGGAACACACACCAGAGAACTGGAAAGAAGCAGAAGACAGAAGATTAGACAGAAAGTGATACAATCTGCATTGTGCAATATAAGAAATACAGTGAGACTGAAGGGCAACCTTGTAGAACTGATAAATGAAATTGTTTTTAATTGTTCACTTTATTAATGTAAGTTCTGTTCACCATTCACTACACTTGCCTGCATTGTAACTTCTGTTCACTGTTTGCCATATTGTAATTCAAACCCCATTTTAAAACGCTCACTCCATTTTGTAAAAGCTTCCTCCAACCTTCATTTTTGCAAACCCTGCTGTAATCTTATTAGTTAGTTTAGATGTGTGAATGAGGCATGTATGGATGATAAAATCAACCTCCAGCCCCAGCCTGTCCTGATGAGGTGAAGTTCAACTACCAACGGCTGAAGACCTAGACAACAGTGAAACAAAGTAAAAAGCATCCACCCTAAAAAGAAAAGGACAAAAGAACAACAGAAGGAAGATCAAAGCCAGGTTCAAGGCTGAAAGTCACGCCTGCAATTGACGGGTGATCAATCCAAACCCAAAGGCAGCGTGACACACCAAGACCTATAGACTTTGAATCCAAACTAAAAGCCTGTAAAAAAGAAGGGTGAGATAAGAGACTTTGGGTAACATTCTGCTGCCAACATGGAGCCAGCCACCTGCTGATTAATTTAACAACAGCAGAATGAAGCAACTCCCATGAACTAACATAGGGAAAAATCCCTATAAAGCTGGACTCTGAAGACTGAGGACTTTGAGTCTATGGTTCTGCTGCCAGCCTCCAGGAGCATCAGGTGCACCTGACCCGGACTCGGCTCCACTCTTGTGTACAGGGTACCTGGCCAGTATTCTGTCACAAGCAACTTTAGGCTGGTAACTATAATATCTACACAGAACTTGTATGAATGATTGTGTGAATGGATATATGTGTATATGTAATATATATTTATATATATATATAATCATAGGAATAAGTAGCCAAACAACATTGTTTGCTGTTATCTTTTATTTTATTATGGTATTTACAATAAATGTGACAAATGTCTTGTCCCCTTTAATAAGATCCTGCTAGTTTTTATTGGTATAACAACCTAAACCTCCGTCTACCAAGCAGCTCATGGAGTTGTATATGGGGTCCCCTCGGAGGAAGACCTGAGCCCTGGCTCCTGATCACTGTTACACTGCACCTAAGACTGAGCCAACTCTGGCAAACAGAGAAGATGTGGTTCTCCAGAAGTGCACCATCTCTTGTGGTAGTAACACAGGAAGCTGCAGAGCAGACTGAGCTCAGGTGTCTGTGGTGGTGCCATGTCATCTCATTTGGGAGTGGGGGGAGCTAAAATATGGTGAATTACAGGCTCTCTGTCAGTGCAGACACAGCCATGGAGAGGTAGTAAGCAGACAAGGACGTACTCCACCTCAAGGGTCTTTAAACCCAGGGCAAGAAGGGCCTTTAATTGGCAGCCAAATCCCCAAGAATGCTGTGGAACTGGAATGCTATGTGAAAGCTCTGGGGAAAGCTGAAGAAAGAATGAGGGAGTTTTCTGAGTCAGGAGTCCCTTGGAAATTGTCATGATAATGGAGGCGTGTCAGAATTATTAATAGATTTTTAAGGCCAGAATGGACCATTAGATCTAGTCTGACCTCCAAAAACAGAATGTCTATACCGCCTGGCGTCTGACTCAGGTTTGACCCAAGACCCCCTTCTATCCACACACAAATCAATCTGACTTGGGTTAGTGAGCACTCAGGACCTAGGTCCTAACACTCTACTGGGGGATGGGTCACAGCCTAAGTCCTACTGTGATTCGGTCCGAGCCCTGTCATCTGACAGTATGAATGTAGCTCAAGCTGCAGACCCAAGTCAGAAGGTATGCGTACTGCAGTATGGACACATTAGCACAGCTAACAGGCTTGGGTGCCAGCAACTGGAAGCCCAGGGTTACAGTGCAGTGTGGACGCTCAAGCACTGGCTTGGAAACAATAAGTCCACATGCCCAGGTCCCACAGACCTGGGTTTACAATGCAATGTAGACACCCAAACACTCAATCGCCTGGTCTGAAGTCAGATGCCTTATCCATTAGGCCACAGAATTAGGAAGTTTTGTGCTGAGCATTCGGTGTTGGGGATGGCACTGCATTATACCCACCAGCACATCTGGCTACTTCCCAATATGATGGGAACAATGCAATGCCCAGTGGTTATTTTCCAGATAAAGCATTCAATGTTAATGCCACAGTAGGAGTGACAGTTTAGATCCAAGAAATTGGGTACTGGGAGTGGGAGGTCCCTCAGCAGCATTTATTCACCTACTCTGCATGAGGGGCATCTCCTTTCATTAATTGCTTTAAAGGGATTAGGTTAAGAGCTCCTTGAGTGCCGGGGCTGACTCTGCAGTAAACTTCCTTCTGTCCCCAGCAGAGAAGGAAACACACTACACATTCACCCCCCTCACAATGCAATGCCACACCTTTACTACAACCAAAGCAAATATTCAGCGCTGATCTAGGGGCTCAGCTCAGGTGTGTGATGTGTTTGTGGGTGTGGTGGGGGGCCATCATTTAATTTTTACACTACTGGGTATAGTATGCCTGTGGCAAGTCTTCAAGAAGGGCTATATTTTTGAAGATTTGTGTATCCACCCTACACACACCCAGATATCATCTTAAAGCTTATTTTATATATGTTTAGATGAGGTATGATGTGGACTTGTCAAGTGGTGCTGTAAGCTTTAGGCGAGGTGAAACAATGGTACTCAAAATAAGAAAGTGTCCTTTTTAGCACAGTGCCAGAAACATGGCAACGTGACTACGACTACAGTTTTTACTGTAGAGTTAATTTCAACACTTTAATGTGGTGTTTACTGCTCAAAGCTACCAATGTATTCAAAGATTTTTTTCTGGTTTTTGTCATCTTGCAAGGCTACACCATGAGTCTGGGTCTCAAAATGTAATTAACATAGTAAACTTTCATGGATTCTGCATCATTTATAATGAGCTGAAACGATTCATCACTCGTGCTGCAAAACCCGAAGTAGAAAGTCTCCAGGGAGGAGTATTCACTCCAAATGGAATTATCCCATTTCACACTAGTGGTAATCTCATCAGTGAAGGAAATAATAATATAGACATCAATGTAGAGACCACTGATGGAAAGGATATGGAGATATACCTATCTCACAGAGCTGGAAGAGACCCTGAAAGGTCATTGAGTCCAGCCCCCTGCCTTCACTAGCAGGACCAAGTACTGATTTTGCCCCTGATCCCTAAGTGGCCCCCTCAAAGATTGAACTCACAACTCTGGATTTAGCAGGCCAATGCTCAAACCGATATCTTCCATTCAATAGCTACAATTGTATTTCAAGAACATTCTACAATTAGCCCAGCATCACAGAAATATCACTGAAACATGGGAAAGTAAGGTCAGTTACTTTCCCAGGAATCAGAGTCTCTCGGGCAGTGTGGAGCATTTGAAAAGATCTCCAACATGTCCAGAACCGACTTGCCATGGAAAAGTACTTCAGGAAATAAACTCTTGTCACCTACAAATGACCACTGTCAGAGATCTCTCCTGGAGTCTCTTAAGACCACTACCAGTACCAAATGATGTTGATTCTTTTCACACTTAGATGATTCCATTTTGGATTGGTTTCAACCATAAGCTTGCAACAAAGCAGAGCTCATACAAAAGAGTTTCATATATAGCAGTTGTGGATTCCAAACCATCTGACACACCCACAGTCTATATTACAATGCTGAATGTAAGCTCTAGGACAGCAGCAGGCTGTTCAGATCATGGATCAGCAGCTGTACGAAATGATAGTACCAATGTGATTTGCCTGGATGTTTTGCACACTCGGTGCTGTTTTATTGCGTGTCTTGGGAAATTTGGGGGAGACACAGGATTGCTCGACTTTCTTGTTGATTCTGATGTGTAAGCAAGTTGTACTGCAGATCAAGTGCTTGTTGGTAAGCAATTCTACTGTGCTCTGTGTAGCTTGACTCTAGTACTGAGACCCTGAGTGTTCTGAAATGTTATTCGTGTTAAATGGTGTCAGCAGGGAGCTGGTACTCATATAATTCCAGCATCTGTCTGGCAAACGTCTGACATTCAAGAGATGTTAGAGTCTGAAGACACTGAGTCCTTATAATGTCATTAAAGAGCTTGATGATGCTATAACTCAGTATGTGCTCCTGCTGTTGGAGGAACATCAGGCATGAGGGTGTGCCCAGTCTCATACATTGACGTTCTGGGATCATTTTCTCCAGGTTATACAGACACCACTTCTAAATGTCCATGCAGAGCAAGGAGATGGTTGGAAACCTCCTACAGACACAGCATGCCATCCTTCCATCCACCTTTATTGCAAACCAGCCCAGGTATGCTAGGTGGATACAAATTTACACTCTTGATATGTTAAATCTCCCTGAAAGAAGTACACAGTGCCTTTGAGTCTGAGAAATCTGCTGTGTGTCAGACTCTGTGTTCTTTGAATGGGGCTTGGAATGGACTGGAGTGATCCCAACATAATAATAATTAATGGAGATATACTAATCTCCTAGAACTGGAAGGGACCTTGAATGGTCATTGAGTCCAGCCCCCTGCCTTTACTAGCAGGACCAATTTTTGCCCCAGATCCCTAAGTGGCCCCTCAAGGATTGAACTCACAACCCTGGGTTTAGCAGGCCAATGCTCAAACCACTGAGCTATCCCTCTCCCCCAACACCAGCCCAATGCAAGAGGGTCACTGATATTTGGTACTATGTTTCAGCTCAGTGTACCCCAACTTACTACTGTCATAACCTGTATCTAAAAAATGTCTTGAAAGATATCAATAGAAAGCTAATATCATACTGATAATTAATATTATTGCATGTTGTATGTACAGGGGACAAATTGAAAATTACAGACATTTTGGAAATTATGTTATCAAAGTGTGTCTGCCAGGCAGGGCTAAAGATACCTCACCTTAGCCAAAGGAATGTGATTCTGCCATCTGGAAGTTATTTCCAAGGTACATTAAGAGACAGTGGGAATCCCATTTACTTAGAACGTAAACAGAAGCATCAAGCCAACTAGGAGAGGAGACACCACTCAGCATCATACTCAGGGGGGAGATTACAAGAAACAGATTAATTTGCATTTTACCAAACAGTAGCAGGGGAAGAAACCAGCATGGAGCTTCCTTCACCACCAGACTGCATGTCGCCTTCTTCACTGCTTGACTGAACTTTATTTTGAGGGATAACCTTCAGAAAAATCCATTTAAAAAATTCACTGGACTATAAAAGAAAGGGGCAAAGAATTCCATATTCGCCTAAGAACACAAAGAAACCAAGGACTTTGCACTTTGTGGGAGATCCTGACAAGCGGACTTGGTCAGCCATCTTGCTGGAAGGCAGTGTGATGAGAAGCCTACCCTGAACCAAGACTGTAGTCTTGTTAAATTTTCGTCTCTAAAAAGCATTTTTTATTTTTATTTGCTTGTTACCATTTCTGACTCTATCCCTTATACTGAACTTACAAAAAATCCTCTCTCCTTTTGTTAATAAACTTGTTTTACTTTTAATCTAAACTACGGCTGTCAAGCAATTAAAAAAATTAATCGCATTTAATTGCGCTGTTAAACAATAATAGAATACCATTTATTGAAATATTTGTGGATGTCTTCTACATTTTCAAATGTATCGATTTCAATTATAATACAGAATACAAAATGTACAACACTTTTATATTTATTTTTGATTGCAAATATTTGTATTATAAAAAAAATAGTATTTTTCAATTCACCTAATACAAATACTGTAGTGCAATCTCTTTATCATGAAAGTTGAACTTACAAATGTACAACTTTGTACAAAAAACGACTGCATTCAAAAATAAAACAATGTTAAACTTGGATCCCATAAGTCCACTCAGTCCTACTTCTTTTTCAGCTAATCACTAAGAAAAATAAGTTTGTTTACATTTACAGGAAATAATGCTGTCTGCTTCTTGTTTACAATGTTACCTGAAAATGAGAACTGGCATTCGCATGGCACTTTTGTAGCTGGCGTTGCAAGATATTTACATGCCAGAGTCTTCATTTATTCACTCTAATGTAAAGTTTCATATGCCAGTAATACATTGTAATGTTTTTAGAAGGATGTCTATAAATATAACTAAATTATTATGTATTGTTGTATGTAAAGTAAATAAGGTTTTTAAAATGTTTAAGAAGCTTCATTTAAAATTAAATTAAAATGCAGAGCCCCCTGGACCGGTGGCCAGGACCCAGGCATGTGAGTGCCACTGAAAATTGGCTCACGTGCCACCTTCGGCACACAAGCCATAGGTTGCCTACCCCTGTGCTAAAGATTCAGATGTCCCTTCATGCTTCAACCACTATTCCAGAGGACATGCATCCATGCTGATGATGGGTTCTGCTCTATAACTATCGAAAGCAGTGCTAACCAACACATGTTCATTTTCATCATCTGAGTCAGATGCCACCAGCACAAGGTTGATTTTCTTTTTTGGTGGTTTGGGTTCTGTATTTTCTGCACTGGAGTGTTGGTCTTTTAAGATTTCTGAAATCATGCTCTATACCTCATCCCTCTCAGATTTTGGAAGGCACTTCAGATTCTTAATTCTTGGGTTGAGTGCTGTAGCTATCTTTAGAAATATCACAATGATGCCTTCTTTGTGTTTCGTCAAATCTGCAGTGAAAGTGTTCGAAATGAACAACATGCGCTGGATCATCATCTGAGACTGCTGTAACACGAAATATATGGCAGAATGTGGGTAAAACAGAGCAGGAGATATACAGTTCTCCCCCATGGAGTTCAGTCACAAATTTAATTAATGCATTATTTTTTTAACAAGCGTCATCAGCATGGAAGCATGTCCTCTGGAACGGTGACTGAAGCATGGAGCGGCATACAAATGTTTACCATATCTGGCACATAAATATCTTGCAATGCCAGCTACAAAAGTGCCATGCAAACACCTGTTCTCACTTTCAGGTAACACTGTAAATAAGACAGGCAGCATTATCTTCTGTAAATGTAAACAAACTTAATTGACTTAGCAATTGGCTAAACAAGAATTAGGACTGAGTGGATTTATAGGCTCTAAAGTTTTACACTTTTGTTTTTGAATGCAGTTATGTAACAGAAAATCTATATTCATAAGCTGCACTTCCACGATAAAGAGATCGCACTACAGTACTTGTATGAGATTAACTGAAAAATACATTTCTTTTGGTCCATCATTTTTACAGTGCAAATATTTATAATAAAAAATATTAATATAACGTTAGCACTGTATACTTTGTATTCTATGTTGTAATTGAAATCAATATATTTGAAAATATATAAGAACACCCAAAAATATTTAATGAATTTCAACTGGTATTCTCTTGTTTAACAGTGCTATTAATAGGGATTAATTTTTAAAATTGCGATTAATTTCTTTTGAGTTAACCACATGAGTTAACTGCGATTAATCGACAGCCCTAATCTAACCCAACCCAGTGCTGTGTTTAATATAAAGTGAATGTTAACTCCAATGTGACAAGCTTCTAGATACTGTATCTTTAAAGGAACAAATGAATCTTAATGTCTCTCCGAATGATCCAGGAGAGGGCTGGACTTTGCAGAGCACACAGTTTGGGGAAAATTCAAGACTGGGAGGTGCTGGTGTTGTTGTGCCAGGTATAACCAAGGCTGGTGGAGCCAGAATGTGTCAGTGGTGTAACAAGCAAGCTGCTGGAATCAGAATTGTTGTGTCAGGGTGTCTTAACCAAGGGCAGCTCTAGACATTTCGCCCCACAAGCACAGCGGCATGCTGCAGGGGGCGCTCTGCCGGTCGCTGGTCCTGTAGCTCTGGTGGACATTCCGCAGGCGTGCCTGCGAGAAGTCCATCAGAGCCATGGAACCACAGGACCCTCCGCAGGCACGCCAAAGGAGGCAACCTGCCTGCCGCCTTCCTAGTGACTGGGAGAGCGCCCCCCGCAGCATGCCGCCCAAGCACATGCTTGGCGTGCTGGGGCTTGGAGCTGCCCCTGGTCTTAACACACACACTCAGTGCAGACTTGTCTGCTGGCTGGGAATGTTCAGACAAGAGAACCACATCAGCACGGCATTTTGAGGGCAGATGGTGACGCAACCCTTCACTGATCTGGATTGCACCCTAGCATGTACCACATGGGAACTGAGAAACCTGTCAGCAGACTCAAAGGGCAGCAGTGGGATTGTAGGACTGACAAGAAAGAAGTCAGCTCCTTGTCAGATGGAACCTCACAAGACATGCTCTGAAATGCAAAAGCTCTGTAACAAAGAAGTGGTCTAACAAGCAGTAGTGAAGATGAAGTCCACAAACAAGTCCTTGCCTCTGCACCAAAGAGGGATGAAGAGCACGTTATTGCCCTTACCAACCATGTCATCAACGCTATAACAAACCCACTTGACCCTAAATCCCATCCAGAGGTGCTTATCAACATATCTACTGTAACATCAGGTGTACAAGAGTTTCTACACAAAATACTAGATGTTGGTGAAGAATGAATGGAGATTTGAGAGAGGTGCACTTGAATCTGATGGGGCATGTAGCTTCTTCAGCCCAGTCAAGAAATATGGCATCAAAATGTTTGCTGCCATGACTAAGACAACCAAATTTGAGTCTGACAAGGGAGGGGCAATCACACAGGAATCAATTCAGAAACTTTTTCCCATAGAGCCCTGTCCTCCTTGTAACAACCTTTTATGTGCTTGAAAATGGTTATCGTGTCCCCTCTCAGTCTCCTCTTTTCCAGACTAAACAAACTCAATTTTTTCAATCTTCCCTCATAGCTCATGTTTTCTAGACCTTTTAGTCATTTTTGTTGCTTTTCTCTGGACTTTCTCCAATTTGTCCACATCTTTCCTGGAAGGCGGTGCCCAGAACTGGACACAATACTCCAGCTGAGGCCTAATCAGCACGAAGTAGAGCAGAAGAATCACTTCTCGTGTCTTGCTTACGACACTCCTGCTTATACATCTCAGAATAATGTTCACTTTTTTTGCAAGTGTTACACTGTTGACTGCTATTTAGTTTGTGGTCCACTATGACCCCCCAGATCCCTTTCCGCAGTACTCCTTCTCAAGCAGTCATTTCCCATTTTGTGAGTGTGCAACTGATTGTTCCTTCCTAAATGGAGCATTTTGCATTTGTCTTTATTGAATTTCATCCTATTTACTTCAGACCATTTCCCCAGTCTGTCCAGATCATTTTGAATTTTAATCCTATCCTCCAAAGCACTTCCAACCCCTCTCAGCTTGGTATCTTCCGCAAACTTGTACATGTATTCTCTATGCCATTATCTAAAGGACTCATGAAGATATTGAACAGAACTGGACCCAGAACTGATCTCTGTGGGATCCCACTTGTTATGCCCTTCCAGCATGACTGTGAACCACTGATAACTTCTCTCTGGGAACAGTTTTCCAACCAGTTTTAAACCCACCTTATAGTATCTCCGTCTAGGTTGCATTTCCCTAGTTTGTTTATGAGAGGGTCTTAGACAGTATCAAAGGCTTTACTAAGGTCAACAAGCCCAAGACTTCTACAGTACTCAGGAAGAAGCTGACACAAGGATGCCTCTGCATGTTGTATGTGCCAGTATAGCTTTTGGGTTTCTTGGTATCAAAGAAACTATAGTAATTAGGTCATTTAATACAGATGATTTGGTCCTTGCTGCTCACTACTTTCCAAAAATAGAACACATAGATAACGTGGATTGAAACAGGCACCATTACCGGCACAGTTGACAAGTGTCACTCTATACCTATGCAGACAATTTGTGACGCATTCACTCCTGACTTCTGCAACATACTTCCTGTTGTACATAGATGTGACTCTGTGTCATCCCTATTTGATACCAGGAAAAAAATCTGCGTTTAATGTTGTCAAAACAAAGGGAGCTTACCATTCAGAGATCTTGCCAAATTAGGAGAGACTGACCAACAAGCCACAATTTGTGCAGCAAGGAAGTTGGTAGTAGTGCTGTATGACCAGAGCAACAAAGAAAAGGAGACCCACAAAGACCTCAATTGTTTGTGCCTCAATCTAGCCAGCAAAAAGGACAAGTCACTGGCCAAACTCCCACCACGTGAGAACAGTTTTGAAGAGTGTGTCAAAAGAGCATCTTGGCAAACAAAGATTTGGATGTCTTAACACACAGGTAAGCCAGATGTTGGATCTTTATTGCAACATGGATGAAAAAATGTAGATGATGAACTACTTCCTGTATTCTTCAAAGGTCTAATGGCATCTGAGCTTCTACAAGATCTTATGTGTGCCTGTGCCAGTAGTGGCTGCTGTACAAGCAACTCTGTCTGTAGTAAGAACACTCTTCCCTGCACAGAACCATGTCCATGCTGAGGCAGTGAAGACTGTGATAATTGACAGAGATCATAATGAACAAGAAGATGATAATGGTGTTGACTAGAAATGTCACCAGCTTTTACATTTCAATTATACCTGTACAAATGTACTATCAGATTTTATTTTACCTTTTAGATTGTTGCTGCAATATTTGAGGTCACAAAGAAATCCAACTGTATTTCTTGAAATAATACAGAGTCATTAAACTAACAGAAATGAATGCAAATATTTCAAAGTGGTCATTTTAACGTGTTGAGGGTGTCATTGTTTATTCTCGTTTTCTATGGTAATGGCATCAGTTGACAGTTCCACATCATACCTCACCGTTAAGTAGCCATCATAAGCTTTCAATAATGTATAATGTGTGTGTATGTAGAGATGGTACATTAAGCTGACCAAATTGGTGCTGTCTACTGCTCACCTATAGTGTGTTTCCCACTCTACTGGGGAATAGAAGGAAGTTCATTGTGATAATGCAGAGTTTTGAAATATGCTACGTGAGTGTTGAGTACAGGAGAAATGTCCCATAAAGTGGCATATCTTTGCTTTTAAAGGCTTGAATTGGGGGATTTCAGTTATTCAACCTTAATCCCTTTAAAACAGAGCTTTTGTATATATATTTAATAAGAACACAAGAATGGCCATACTGGGTCAGACCAAAGGTCTATCTAGCCCAGTATCCTGTCTTCCAACAGTGGCCAATGCCAGGTGCCCCAGAGGGAATGAACAGAACAGGGAATCATCAAATGATCCATCCCCGTCACCGATTCCCAACTTCTGGCAAACAGAGGCTAGGGACGCCATCCCTGTATATTCTGGCTAATAGCCATCGATGGACCTATCCTCCATGAATTTATCTAGTTCTTTGTTGAATTCAGTATATTCATAGCCTTCACAACATCCTCTGTCAAGGAGTTCCACAGATTGACTGTGTGCAGTGTAAAGAAATACTGCCTTTTGTTTGTTTTAAACCTGCTGCCTATTAATTTCATTTGGTGACCCCTAGTTCTTGTGTTATGAGAAGGGGTAATTAACACTTCCTTATTTACTTTCTCCACATCAGTCATGATTTCATAGACTGCTATCATATCCCCACTTAGTTGTCTTTTTTCCAGGCTGCAAAGTCCCAGTCTTTAAACTTTCCTCATATGGAAGCTGTTCCATACCCCTACTCATTTTTGTTCCCCTTTTCTGAACCTTTTCCAATTCCAATATATCTTTTTTTGAGTTGGGGTGACCACATCTGTACGGAGTATTCCAGATGTGGGCGTACCATGGATTTACATAGAAGCAATATGATATTCTCGGTCTTATCATCTATCTCTTTCCTGATGATTCCCAATATCCTGTTAGCTTTTTTGACTGCCACTGCACATTGAGCAGATGTTTTCAGAGAACTATTCACAATGATTTCAAGATCTCTTTCTTGAGTGGTAACAGCTAATTTAGACCCAACTGTTTTATATGGATAGTTGGGATTATGTTTTCCAATGTACATTATATTGCATTTATTAACATTGAATTTCATCTGCCATTTTGTTGCTTAGTCACCCAGTTTTGTGAGATCCCTCTGTAGCTCTTTGCAGTCTGCTTTGGAGTTAACTATCTTGTTTATCCCTTTTTCCAGATCGTTTATGAGTATGCTGAACAGCACTGGTCTCAGTACAGACCCCTGGAGGACACCACTGTTTACCTCTCTCCATTCTGAAAACTGACCATTTATTCTCATAGACTCATAGGTCAGAAGGGACCAATATGATCATCTAGTCTGACCTCCTGCACAAAGCAGGCCACAGAACCCTACCCATTAAATTCTATAACAAACCCCTAACCTATGTCCGAGTTATTGAAGTCTTC
>NC_133770.1:303165609-303240512 GCF_003597395.2 Chelonoidis abingdonii | reverse complement strand
TTGTTTTCTTCTTATTTATATGGCTATAGAACCTTTTACTATTGGTTTTAATTCCCTTTGCAAGGTCCAACTCTACATGGCTTTTAGCCTTCCTCACTTTATCCCTACATGTTCTGACCTCACTAAGGTAGCTTCTCTTGCTAATCCCACCTTTCTTCCACTCCTTGTAGGCTTTCTGCTCTTTGCTTAAGAGACTTTGGTGAGGGACCTTGTCAAAAGCTTTATGAAAATCTAAGTACACTATATCCACTGGATCACCCTTGTCCACATGCTTGTTGACCGCTCAAAGAATTCTAGTAGATTGGTGAGGCATGATTTCCCTTTACAAAAAACTATGGTGATTCTTCCCCAACAAATTATGTTCATCTAAGTGTCTGACAATTTTGTTCTTTACTATAGTTTCTACCAATTTGCCCACAATTGACATTAGGCTTACTAGCCTGTAAGTGCCAGGATTGCGTCTGGAGCCCTTTTTAAAAATTGGCATCACATTAGGTATCCTCCACTCATCTGGTACAGAAGCTGATTTAAATGATAGGTTACAGACTACAGTTAATAGTCCTGCAATTTCAAATTTGAGTTCCTTCAGAACTCTTGGATGAATACCATCTGGTCTTGGTGACTTATTACTGTTTAGTTTATCAATTTGTTCCAAAACCTCTTCTAATGACACCTCAATCTGGGACAGCTCCTCAGATTTGTCACCTAAAAAGAATGGCTCAGGTTTGGGAATCTTCCTCAGATCCTCAGCTGTGAAGACCAATGCAAAGAATTCATTTAGTTTCTCTGCAATGGCCTTATCATCCTTGAGTGCTCCTTTAACATCTCGATCATCCAGTGACCCCTATATGGTAAGTATTGGAGGCAGCACAGAAGAGAGGGAAAGGGTGACACCCTCACATACAACTTTCCCCTTCTGGTATGTGGAGATATGCATAGAAAGCAGATGTTTGAAGTGAGGGGTGAGGAGACACCAAGCTAGGGGGAGGGCAGGGGAACTGTGTGGGAGAGCAGATCTTTCTCTGCCACCCGTCACACCAGCACAATGATGCAGAAATCTCTGAGAAGGGGGAAGCCTGTCATGTGACATTCCTCTTCCACTGGGCCAGTCACTGCGTCTCCAACCAAAGGAGACCCTGTTAAAGCTACAGAGATTCCATAGTGGGGAACCTCAGGTGCTGTTCCCTTTGACTATGGAATGTATATAGCTCTCATTGCCATAGGAGCTGAACAGCTCACAATGAGTTTAACATGTTTCTCCTCATAACACGCTGTGTCCCCATTTTACACAAGGGGAATGGAGGCACACATATATGAAGTGATCTGCCCAAGATCAAACTGGAAATCAGTGGTGGAGCAGGGAATTCAGCCTGGGTCTCTGGAGTTGAAGCCCCAAACCAATGGACCATCTTTTGTTTCCTGAGCTGGGTTTATGGCATAGACTAGTTCTTCCCAGTTTTCTAACCAGAGTGCAGGGGTAGCTTTCTTCCCTGCGGGCCTCCTGATGTCAGTCCCATTGGAAACAATGGGATATGGAGGCAACCTTAGTAGTGGCAGGTTCACTGCCAGACACCATAACTTCAGTGAAGAGGCAGCCATTTTTCCTAAGGGCACTCTTTGACTTTATTATCCTGTGAGTTATGGGAAATGATGGTTATTTTGAATAAGGCCAAGTTGTGAACTTTAAGGGCAAAACTTAGACATGAAGATTGTTAGTACCTTTACTTAATAACCACCTAGTTTCTTCAAATGTACATTTAAGACTATCTTTTCAGTTTGTTAGCTAGAAGGTGCTCCAAAAAATGAGAGAAATGTTTCTTAATGGACTAATTTTTAATTAATTTACACTTCAACTGTTACCTGAAAAATTCTCAGAAAATTCCATTCCTTTTCAGATTATGTGCTGTAAATTTGGGGAAGATACACTGTTCTCTCCATGAAAAACAAGGAGGGAAAATCCCTGATTGAAGTGGAGAAACAGAACCCACCTTTAATGACAGCAGTGCTCTGTGTCATGTGCCATACAAGTGAAAACCCCTAACACCATGCGTGGGGAGCAGAAATGGCCAGAAGGGAGCTAGGAGAGCGAAGAGACATTTCCAGCAGAGTGTACAATGTGACACAGCAGCAGAATGAGACCAATGCTACTTGGGACTGCTCTACAGAGGCAAGAAATGAAAAGCAGAAATAGTCCTTAGTAATACACTGACTGAAACGCCATGCCTATATCTGGGTGCCTCACATTAAACAGTGAAGAAACTTCAGAGAGAAGCAGCCAGAGGCTCAGATTTATATAGAGTGATTATTCAGAATGCCACAAGATGAGGAAAAATTAAGGAAGTGCTATGGAAAAACATCCTGGCTGGAAGAGGGATCTGGCTGGAGAATCATCCCGTCACAGAGGAAAGAATGGGAACCCTGTTGCTGAGGCGTCCTCTCCCCAGGGAAAGGGGGATGAGCCCCAGTTCAGTGAACATTGGTTTAATCTGGTTTTAAATAACTCTAAAAGGTACAATAATACTATGGGACCTTTCCAATAACACGAGTCTCTTCGCTGTCCAGCCTCAGACCAATGCACTGGCCCCAGCACCTTCCATCCAAGGCTCCTGAAGACTTTACAGACATTAACTCATTCACCCTCATAGCCTCCATGGGAGGAAGAACAGTAGCATTATCCCCAACATACACAGCAACACAGGAATTGCCAGACTGGATCAGATCCAAAGTCCATCTAGTCCAGTAACCTGTCTCCAGCAGTGGTCAGTACCAGGTGCTTCAGCGGAATGGGCATGAAACCTTGCAGTAACAATTGTGGGATAATTTACCCCCATGAAGATCGCATTCTAACTCCTAATAGAGACTCTTAAATCCTGAAGCAGGAGGTTTTATCTCGTTTCCAAAATGTTTGCTTACATTCATTGTTATAACTTTGGATATGTTTGTTACCCACATGAGTGTTCAATCCGTATTTGAACTTTGCTAAGTTCTTGGCCTCAGTAACACCTTGTGGTAATGAGTTCCACAGTCTAACTGCAAATTATGTATGTAGAAAGGAATTTCCTTTTATCAGTTTTGCATTTGCCACCTTTTAAGTTTCACTGCATGTCTCTTTGGCTGATACTATGAAACAGGTGGAAAAAACAGTAGCAAAGAGAGGGAAGGGAATTGTGCATGGTCACATGAACATAAGTGCCTGAGCTGAAGTCAATACAATGAGACTTTATTGTCATGAAGACCTACACAAGTGTTGCTAAAGTGTAAAGAAGAGACAAACCCCTCAAGTTCCTGTCAGAGGTAGACAGGATTGGATAGACAGATAGGCCTGTGCACTGTGTTCTGGCCACTACAGTCTCCCTTACTACTGGCTCCTAAACATTCCCTCTCTCTGATGCTACAGATTCAATGCTACGACATCAGACAGACCCTGCTAGTAAAGAGAGAGGGATAGCAGGCTCCCCTTGACTCACCGTGCTGCCCTCCACATGGCTCGTTTCTCTGCCTCCAGGGCCCGGCGCTCAGCTGGAGACAGCTCCTTCTCCTGGGTACTTAGGAACTCAGGGCTCTGCATCCGCAGTCGCTCCTGGTGCCGTCGCTCAGCTTTGGCCGTTCGCACAGGTGCCCCTGCCTCGCCCCCTCCTGGGTAAACTGGGATCAGTCTGGGAAGAGAGGCCAGGAATAACAAAGGGCTTGGCCCAGCCTATCCTCAAGTACCCAGACTTCCTGCTCTCTCTCCTCAACGGAGAGGTCCACCTTGTACCCTGCCCAAAGCTCCGAGCCCCCCCATGGATCTCCTCAAAGGAAGGGCCCCACTACAACCCCTGCCCAACCCCCCCAGGTTCCTGGCTCTCACTAAGTACCCAACCCGTGCCCCCCATGCCCTGTACCTGACCTGTGCCCCCTACACCCATCCCTCCCCAAAGACAGGTCCCTGCTCCATCTCTTCCACCTCCCTGAAGCCTGCCTGTTACCCCATTCCCTGCTGAATGGCCCACTATGTGGCAGTCTGTGGGCAGCAGGCAGGGAAGGACAGGGGCTGTTGCCGTGCAGTGTTGCTTCTCCCCCTCCAGAGTCCCCTCTTACCCAGACATAGAATTAGGCCTCTGCTCGGGCTTGAATCCTTCTTCTAGTGAGTTTCTCAGGGAGCTGCTGTGCTCATCTGCCTCAGAGATCCTGGCAGCAACACAGACATGTCAGCCAAGCATGCTGTAGGCATGCGTACCCTGGAGGGTTCAGAGCACAGATCCCCCTTCCCATGGACCTGAGCCACAGGAATCAGACACTGCAACTCAGCTCAGTGACATGGCCCTTGATGCATTTACCTGACAGCCTTGGTATCATGCACACAGAGCTTATCCCTCCAGTCCCATCTGCCCAGAGGAGAAGCCTTTAAGCGTATGTGAAAAGGGATCAGTAGAAATGAGTCACCTGGTAACCAGGTCAATTGGTGAAACCGGAACTTGCAGATCATGGGAACAGCCTCCCAGGTCCTATGGCAGAACCTCAAGAGACTGGCAGCAGGCTGACAGGTACACATCCTCTTCACTCTGCCTGGTCTCTGTTATCATTGAGACTGCCAGCACCTGCCCTGTAATCTGGGAGCCCTCTCCCTTCCTTCTATCTCCAGGCTGGGGATTTCTCCTCAGAATCTCACAGAGCCTACCTTTCTCTCCGTTCTGAATTCATGGGCTCTTAGCAGGTCCAGGTCCCAATGATGTCCCATCTCCATTATCACAGCTACATCCTCTCTGAAGTATGCATCTATCTCACCCCAGACAGGCCATCCAAAATCATCTTCCTCACCCAGAGGTCTGACTGTGTCACCTCGACCTGCCGTATCAAGTGTAAATCCAGCCCTGCTCCCTGTGACTGACTGCTTCTTGTTGATGTCAGATCTCTCTGAAGGCACAAAATCGGCCCTCAGGCAGCCCTCTAGAACTAAGTGAGGGCAGACCTGCGCTAAAGGCTGCATTCACAGTGATCCACATCCTTTGCAATGCCATTGGCCCAGTGTGCCCTAGGTATAAGTCAGCACAGAATCTGGCCCTGAATAAGCAGCCAAAGATCTTATTTCCTATCACAATATTGCCAACAGCTGCCTGTTCCCACCCAGACTAGAGACAGGGAGTTGATGGGGGAGAGGAGGTGTAGCTGTTCCCACCCTAAGTACCTTCCTTCTATTAAACTCACTGGAGACCAACTGAACTATCAGCCCGAGGAGCAACTGAGCCAG
The DNA here is from genome assembly GCF_003597395.2 of Chelonoidis abingdonii. Taxonomy (NCBI): domain Eukaryota; kingdom Metazoa; phylum Chordata; order Testudines; family Testudinidae; genus Chelonoidis; species Chelonoidis abingdonii. The sequence continues at coordinate 303,235,282 of NC_133770.1, read as the reverse complement.
TGATGTGGTGCCACAGATACACTCTCCAGAGCTCACTGTAGGATGGACTGGCCCACAACCCTTTAGCCCAGCAAGGGGAGAGCACCAAAGGGAGGCCACCTCCACCCCACCTTCACAGAGTGATGCATCTGGCTGTGGAAAGAGGAGGAATAAACTGTATCTGCAAAGACTGCATGTTTGGCTGCTGCCATTTATTGTTTGCCAGGAATCCAGTTTAGCATGGCAGTGCAGGGGGGAACCCTCACCATGCAGGTGTAATGTGAGGTGTTTCTGGACTGAGACTGAATGAATACAAATGCTAATGGGGAGATGGGGAGGAAACTGGAGCCAACATGAGGACATGGATTGTCCCCAGTGTGGTCAGGCAGCATGAGAAGACTCTAAGCCAAAATCTACAAGACGAAGATGCTTGGCCCTTTGGCCCGAGGCATGGTCCTGCCGCAGCTTATGGGGAAAGAGTCAGATAGACAAGATTCTGAGAAAGTTCAAAGGCAGAAACCTGAGCTTTATTCCGTTTGAAGCCCAATTCTCCACCTGTAAAGCAAATCTGCAAGGAAAGGAATGAAAGCAGCAGCACCAATGCAGAACCGCAGCTTCCAGCAGACCCAGGCGTAAAGCAAGAACCTAAGGGGCAGGGTTTGGCACAGGCTCAGCAAAGAGGTGCGTCCCCCAACCTAGCCACAACTACAATCAAGGACTCCAGGGCAGCCACTCATTTGAGAACAAGGACCTGGAGACAAACTGCATGCCTTGTGATGCCCAGTTCCCCCGGAAAGGTGGTGGGGCCTGCCCAGACCTCCCCATCTGGGGAAAGGTGATGCTGGCATACTCCTAGAACACAGAGCTGGATCTGAGTTGCCAGTCAGTCTTACCGAGTTGCCAGGGACTGAATGCTCCTTCCATTTAGTCTCTTGATCTTGTACTCCACTCCTTCAATGATGACACTGGACTGCATGCTCATATCGGGCATCAGCTTCCCCACATCCTCCTCTTCCTCTTCCTCCTCCTCCTCCAACAACAGAGCCCGTTTCTGCTGCAGTTTACGAGCTGCCAAAATGAGAAAGACCCATATGAATGGGGAGAGAACTGCAGAGCCGGCTGCCTGCAGTGATTCCCATGGCCACCGAGGTTCATGGTAGGTCCTTTCCCTCTAAGGTCCCTTCCCACTCACTCTCTGCAAGAGAGTCCTACAGTTTCTGTAACTGTCTTTGAGTCTATTCCCTCCCTGAAGACACACTTCTCTTCAGCTCTCTTAGAATCTACTCCTTTCCCAGCCTTGATGCTTTTCAGGCTGTCCTCTTAATCACTTCTTTGTAATCAGCAAAACCTTTTCCCTAGCTTTCTTCCTGACTATAACCTCAGACAGTCTCCAACCGCTTCACCCTCTGTAACTCCTCCATAGATGGGAACCACCTAGGAGCCAATGGGAAGACCCCCTGTGGAGATGGATCCCACAGGATATGATGTTCATGTCAGGGATCAGACCTCTAGGAATCAACAGCCAGATTCAGACCTGTCCCTCCATAGGCACAGAGCCCCAGGAGCTAATGGGCAAACATCATCCCCCCAGCTCAGCTGACAAGCAGACCCCCTCCACACACATCAGAGACAGTGCCATGAGGAGTCTATGGGTAGGACCCTGCTGGGGGGATGGAGGCCAGATGAGTTGATGATCCTCTCCACCCAATGGAAGCCAGAGTCATGGCAAGGGACGGGCAGAACGCCACCCTCCTCCCATGGGCACAGACTGTTCAGAGGAGGCCTATATTCTCATTGATTTATAGACCCACAGGCTTTAAGGTCAGAAGGGACCATCGTAATCATCTAGTCTGACCTCCTGCACATCGTAGGCCACAGAACCTCACTCACTCACTCCTGAAATAGACTCCTAACCTCTGGTTGAGTTACTGAAAGCCTCAAATCATGGTTTAAAGATTTCAAGTTACAGAGAATCCACCATTTACACTAGTTTAAACCTGAAAGTGACACGTGATCTGCGCTGCAGGAAGGCGAAAAACCCTCAGGGTCTCTGCCAAACTGACCCAAGGGAAAATGCCTTCCCAACCCCAGGTATGGTGATCAGTTACACCTTTCACCTAAGATGGGTTTAAGCATGCATGCAGGGGTTCCCTCACCAAAGGCTCTTAGGCAAAGTAAGCTGTCATGGAATAAGAGAGAAGGTCCTGTCGTGGATCACTAACTGGTTAAAAGATAGGAAACAAAGGATAGAAATAAATGGTCAGTTTTCAGAATGGAGAGATGTAAATAGTGGTGTCCCCCAGGGGTCTGTACTGGGATCAGTCCTATTCAACATATTCATAAATGATCTGGAAAAAGAGGTAAACAGTGAGGTGGCATGATGGGGTCTAAATTAGCCATTACCCACTCAAGAAAGAGATCTTGGAGTCACTGTGGATAATTCTCTGAAAACATCCACTCAATGTGCAGTGGCAGTCAAAAAAGCAAACAGAATGTTGTGAATCATTAGAAAAGGGATAGATAATAAGACAAAAAATATCATATGGCCATACTGGGTCAGGCTAAAGGTCCATCTAGCCCAATATCCTGTCTTCCAATGCCTGTCGCCCATTTCAGCTTCTGGAAAACAGAAGCTAGGGACACCATCCCTGCCCATCCTGGCTAATACCCGCTGATGGATCTACCCTCCATGAATTTATCTAGCTCTTTTTTGAACCCTGTTATAGTCTAGGCCTTCACAACATTCTCTGGCAAGGAGTTCCACAGGTTGACTGTGCATTGTGTGAAGAAATACTACCTTTTGTTTGTTTTAAACCTGCTGCCTATTAATTTCATTTGGTGACCCCTAATTTTTTGTTGTGAGAATACTGCTGAGCAGTAAGAACAGTGTTTAAATCTTGGCTTCTTAGTTTTCACATCTGCCATAGAAGACACTTCAATATGGACTCAAAGCTTACTTATCATTGCTAAAAACTGCCTATCCAAAACTGTAACTACTGTGTACAATCTTAACAATGTAAAACCCTAAACCAAAATGTTTTTAGATAGCACTTGTATCAAAAATAGGATCTGGATCCCAGGTCCAGAAAGGTTGGTAGTCTGCTGATGCTGGCAGCTGGAAGGAGTGCTGCAACCCCTTTTTATAGCCTCGACCTTAGAACCTTCAAAATAGTGAAGGGAGGGGCAGGAGGCAGCATATGAGTACTTCGATGGGCATTGCTAGCTAATGTTAATTGTCAGAGCTGTACAGGCCAGCTCATCCCAGGAGCGGGAATATACAGAGGCCAAGCAAAGGGGAACCTCAGCTTCTATTTTTAAAAAAAAGAAAGTTTAGAGCACTCCTGGCTGTGGAGAAAAGCTTGAAAATGTGACTCATAGGGGCTCAAAAGCCGAAAGGCAAAGAAAGACCCAACATGTATCATTTTAAAGCCAGTCTCATGATTTTTCAGGCCTGACCACAATTGTTTACTATTTTACTGTAATATTGCTTGAGACACCCTCCCCCTAATAATAATAAACCAGAACCCAGGAGCCAATGGCTGGAAATTGGAAGAAATTTCCAATTCCAACCATCCAAGCAACAGGGTTCTGGAACAGCCTTCCAGTAGGAGCAGGGGGCCAAACAGCCCAACTAGCTGTAAGGTGGAGCTTGATGAGTTTATGAATGGGAAGATAGGACAGGGTTGCCTATAATAGTACAGGACTGGATTCAGTGACTCAGGAGGTCCCTTCCAGTCCCATGTTCAATAGGTGGGATTCCCCATTCTCAAAAGCCAACAGGCAGGGGACAGATCCCTCCAAGAGTCACAAAAGAGAAACTTAACACCCCAACGCTGACTCCATCGCACCTTCCTCCTCCTTCATTTTCTTCAGGTCATCCTCCCCCACCAGAGAGACACGCTTGGGGGGCTTCTCCATCTGCTGCTGTTTCACCTCGATCTCAAAGTACTTTTGCCTCTCACGGAAGGATCGCTGCTCTGGGCTGTGCAGTCCCCTTGATGACAGCATCTGCAACAGCCACAGCAGCATGTCAGCCACTAAAAGACCCTACCCCATATCCAATCCCCCCAGGCAAATGCCCATGCCTACGTTTCCTGTGTCCCTACCCCACATGCAATGCTCTTCAGGCACGTGCCCACCTTCCCTGGATCTCTGCCCCATATCTAATCTCCCTGGGTATATGTCCCATGCCTGCCTTCCCCAGGTCCCTTCCCCATATCCAGTCCCCTTCACGCACAGGCCACATGCCTGCTTTCATCAGGTCCCTACCCCATGTCTGAACCCTCTCTGCACACTGCCGCAGATGGGAACTTTGCCTCCTATCTATCCACACTGAGATTCTGCACTTATCCCCCAATGTCTGTGATCAAGACTCCCAACTCCAACTCTATTTCCAGCCACTGAAACTCACCTCAGGAGAAGCTTTAGGTTTCTCGGTGCTTGTCTGACCATGCGTCTCCTGAGGAGAGAGAGAAAAGGGACACGTTTGAGAGAGGGGCTCTCTTTGTCTTTGCCTCACCCATGAAACAGAATAGCACCTCCTGCCCCCATTCTTAGTCCTGACTCACCTGTGATGCTCCCAGTATCCCCATTGTCCCTGCCACCCCGGTGTCTATGCAGCCAAGTCATCATCTCTGCCCCACCCCTACCTTATTTGCCTGTGACAGAGGCACCGCTGCAAAGGTCTTGTATGCCTGCTTGACACTGACTGGGACATCCTCAGGAGAGGAGGGTGAGGGGGGACGCAGCTGCAGAGACAGAAACAGAAGAGGTCAGGCTAATCATAGCTGCTATAAATGAGAACAGGAAAAGAACCAGCTCCTTATGTGTGTTGAGACCAGAGGGTGGAGCATCAGAGACAGACCCCCAGCCTCGGCAGAGGGGGAAGTAGCTGTCATGCAAAGTGGCTTCTTTAGACATAAGCATGTTACACTGCTGGCTCTCATGTCCTGGATAGGCCAGTGCCAATGCTTCTGTTAGTGGCAGAGCCTCCTGGGTTCAGTGAGGGTTTCACAGGTGGCAGTGCTGCTCCAGACTCCTCGGGGATTTCAGCTCAGCCACTCCAGCTTATGTCTGCCTGCAAACGATGGGCTCTCTGGGTAGCCATACACTGGACTCCAGTTCCTGAGCCTGGATTGGGTATACCAGTTTTTAGATTAACTCACAGTATATGTGAAGGCCAAGACTATATCAGATTTTAGGTTACCTCTCAGCCTTGTCTCTGGTGCCAGTCCAGTTATCCCTGTAAGAAGGCCCGGCCGTTTCCTCCTGTATTTCAGTGCAGGGGCTATTGCACTCGTACTTAAACCAGTGTCAGAGCAGCAGGTGCCCACACACCCCTACATGGAGGGCTCCTGTAGATTTCTGTGGTCCTCTTACTAGCATTGATCACATCTCAGCTGCCTTCAATGAATGTGCCACCTACGACCACTGCCTTGACCTCCTGCCTCCAGCCTCGCTGTAGCGGGGTGGTCACCCCTCTCCAGCCCTGAAGGGGTTAAAGCAGCCCTGGAGAGGGCTGTGGTGGGGGAAAAGACAGTCTGATTGGGGGAAGTAGCCACAGCTGGGGCCACACCCCAATCAGGCCACGGCTGGCCCTATAAGAGGGCTGAGGGCCAGAGGCTGAAATACACTCTCTCTCTCTCTAGTTTCGTGAGAGAGAGGGACCTGGCTGCCTGGGAGCTGAGAAGGGTACCTGAGGTGGAGCAGTGCTGGGGAAGGGCAGAGGGAGCTGGGGAACTTCACCCAGGAAAAAACCCAGGCTGCAGGCCTTGCTAAAAGAGCCAAATAGGTACTGGGGCTACAGAGGGGCAGTCCAGAGATAGGCAAAGGCAGCTGGTCCTAACTCCCTTGCCAATGATAAGTGGTTTACAGACTGCAGTTGGCCCCAGTGAGTGGGGGCTAGATGATGACTGGCAGTAGCCACTGAGGCAAGGTGGGTTTAGAGGGTTGGGGGGTCCCCTGGGAGGGGAGACCAAGAGTGAGGGGGTACTATGGTGAGCAGAACCCCTGGGCAAAGGGCATCGGGTCCGGGAGGGACACGGGGCCAGCAGCAGGCGGGACACCAGCCTGCAGAGGGCACTCCGGGCTGGAAAGAGCTGACTCCTGAGATGACCAGCAGGAAGCAAGGCGCTGGTGAGTCGTGGCGGCGTCAGTGAGTTGTCACCCCACCACACTCACCCTTGACTCTCTCTGATCTGGGTTCTTCTCTCTCCCCTGAAAAGGGAACACATCTGCTCATATTCTTTACACTGGCTGCCTATAAACGAACTCCTCTGCTCCTAGCCCTTTTCTTCCTCTATGGGGAGCAGTCAGGCCCTCATGACTGTGGGGGCAACAGCTTTCCTCACTAATGGTTACATGGTCTCTCCCCTTCCATTCCACACTTGATTCCTTCCCTCTTTTCTCACTCCCTCAGCCCCTTTGGCTGCCTTAACTCAGCCTTGCTTGCTTGCTGCCCTTCTCTTTGCTCTAACTCAGTGATTCTCAAACCTCTCTACTGGGGACCCCTTTCACACAGCAAGCTGCTGAGTGCGACCCCCCCCCCTTAAATTAAAAACACTTTTTTATATATATTTAACACCATTATAAATGCTGGAGGCAATGTGGGGTTGGGGTGGAGGCTGACAGCTCGCAACCCCTCATATAATAACCTCGTGACCCCCAGAGGGGTCCTGACCGCCCCCATTTGAGAACTCCCGCTTTAACAGGCAACGTCTATTTTTGTTTGGTTGCCTTCCCTTCTGCTCAGACTAAACAATAGTCTACCAATCTTGAAAAGAGATTTTAAAATACAGTATCTGAATCACTTGAACTCTAGCTCAGGGGTACGCAACCTATGGCACAAGACCCGAAGGCGGCACGCGAGCTGATTTTCAGTGGCACTCACACTGCACAGGTCCTGGCCACCGGTCTGGGGGGCTCTGCATTTTAATTTAATTTTAAATAAAGCTTCTTAAACATTTTAAAAACCTTATTTACTTTACATACAACAATAGTTTAGTTATATATTATAGACTTATAGACCTAAAAACGTTAAAATGTATTACCGCAATGCAAAACCTTAAATTAGAGTGAATAAATGAAGACTCGGCACACCTCTTCTGAAAGGCTGCCAACCGCTGATCTAGTTCTTCAGCCTGGGTCTCACTGGGGCCCAGACAGGGATGTCTGACCAATTCATAATGTGACTCTTTGAGGCAGGCTGGGTCTCTCTCTAGGTTATCAATAGTGCCACACACGCACTGTAAAAACGAGTAACAGGACCATTGGCCTATTTCCATCCTGCAAGTGGACCGGTGTTCTTGTGTGGTAATTCTTGCCAGGGCACAGAAACCCCATGTCTGGACCCCTAATGTCCAGGCCACACAGACCAGCAGAGATTCCTCTGCTCGTGATGCCATCTTATAGCAATTGCCAATGTGCAAGCAATCATTCTGCAAATCAGCAATGGCACAGTGCTCCCCAGCGAGGGGGGCAGACCCACACAGCTAGGCAACAGCAAGAAGCTGTTGGCTGTTGCCCTGGTGTGTGGGATAATGACAGGACAAAAGATCTGAAGAGCTTTATACATCAAGAGAATGTAGTACCTTATAAGTAAATGACAGTCTGAGACTCTATCTGCACTGGGGATTTCAGCCACCGGTGCAGCTGCACTGATGCAAATCCTGGCACAGACAAACAAAGCCACCATGGTCCACTGTGCTGCTCACCCTGTTTGAAACCAGAGTAAGCAGAACTGGTGCAAATCAGGATTCTGTCTATCTTTTCTGGGTTCTCATCAGGTTAGCATCACTGGTGGTTAGCCAAGGATGGCTGTAACAAGGGCAAATCCCAGTGTACACAAGACTACGGAGCACCGAGCACTCCAGTGCCTTTCAGATAATGCAGGAGCTCCTGCAGGGACCAGAGAGGGTTGGTTGGCATTTGGGCCCATAATGGGCAAATTCCCTTTAAACCCAATGGGAATCACTAGGAGGGTGTGTGTAGCTTTCCTGCCAGGAAGGGTGGCACAACAACCCCCAGGAATAGGCTGACAGCTCAGTGAGAAGGAACTGCAGGCCACTTACAGAGTTCTGGACACTGGAGCATGACTCAGGTTGCTGGAAGGGGTTGGGGCTGTCCCTGCCCTCCGAACTAGCTGGGGCAGCATTTTGTCGCACCCGGGAAAGAGGCTGAATGACGCCCGGCTTGGTCTGCTTGTGCCCACACCACACAACAGGGAAAAGGCAGAGTAAGGGACAAGAGACAGAAAAGAGAGACAAGAAAAGTTAGGGCATGCAAAAGAGGGGGGCAGATCCTGTTTGAAACTCTTGGGTGCAACTTCTCTGCCACACTGCCAACCCAGTCAGAGGCAGCAGGCTGCGAAAGGGATAAAGGCACCTTATCAATAGCCCCCATTGATATGTGGGAGGGAGAGCAACAGCAGCTATCAAGCACCAGCCAACACCCCAGGATCAAGATTTGCAGAACTAGACACGCAATAAGGTCACGGCAGGGCCTCGTGGCTCCACACAAGCTCAAGACACAAGCACAAGTCTACAGTACAAGCAGACAGCTTCCAGAGGTGCAGGAGGGAAGTGTAAGTACGTAAAAGCCTGGGGAGAATGTGAGAGTCATAAATAGGAGATGCAGGTGACAAACAGCAGCTAGTGCCTAGTGTTGTCAGGGGTGAGAGAGAAAAGGATGAGCAAGCACCGAGGGCTCCAGTGGCAGATTGGGGCAGAAGCTGGGATGTAAGAGGGGAGTGGGGTGTTCAGACTAAGACTACAGCCGGTTCCTCTGGGGTGTTTTGGGGAGATGAACAAATGTGAGACACTGGAGAGAGGGGTAGCAGAGAAACAAGTAAGCGAGTGGAAGAGAGCACCCACCACAGGAATGAGAGCCACCAGAGCAAGTACCAGAGGGAGCAAGGCTGTGGAATATTCATACTGAATTTTGAGAAAACGGAAGAAAAATAAGCCTTTGTGCATTTGTGCAAATGTGAGGCCTGGCAGTGAGGAGCGTGCAAGGAAAGGAGAGTGTGTGGCCCGGCACTAAACAGAATGCAAGGAAAGCAGAGGGCAAGACCTGGCAGTGAGCAGTATGTGAGGAAAGGAGAGCGTGAGGCCTGGCAGTGAGCAGAGTGCCAAGGAAAGAGAGTGCAAGGCTTGGTGGTGAGCAGAGTGTGAGGAAAGAAGAATGAGAGGCCTGGGAGTGAGCAGAGTATGAGGAAGGGAGAGGGTGAGGTGTGGAGGTGAGCAGAGTGCAAACTTGGCAGGGATCACAGTGCGAGGAAAGGAGAGGGTGAGTCCTAGCAGTGAGCAGAGTGTGAGGAAAAGTGAGGGGAGGCCTGGCAGTGAGCAGAGTGCGAGGAAAGGCGAAGGGAGGCCTGGCAGTGAACAGAGTGCGAGGAAAGGTGAGGGGAGGCCTGCAAGTGAGCAGTGCGAGGAAAGGCGAGGGGAGGCCTGGCAGTGAGCAGAGTGCGAGGAAAGGCGAGGGGAGGCCTGGCAGTGAGCAGAGTGCGAGGAAAGGTGAGGGGAGGCCTGGCAGTGAGCAGAGTGCGAGGAAAGGCGAGGAGAGGTCTGGCAGTGAGCACGAGGATAAAGTAAGGGAGGAGGCCTGGCAGTGAGCAGTGCGAGGAAAGGCGAGGGGAGGCCTGGCAGTGAGCAGAGTGCGAGGAAAGGCGAGGGGAGGCCTGGCAGTGAGCAAAGTGTTAGGAAAAGAGAGTTTACAGTCTTGCAGTGAGCAGCATGTGAAGGAGGGAGAGTGTGAGATCTAGCAGTGATGAGTGTGCAAAGGAAGAAGAATGAGAGGTCTGAGGGCAGAAGCACTTACTGATTTGCTGTCATCTTGCGGTGGGATGAAGTTTATGGAAGCCTGAAAACAAGAGAATGTAAATTGACAGTCCTAGCTGGAGTCCCCTGGGTCATCCTGCCCAGTTTGAGAGTAATTCGAGAACCTCAATCTACTCTCCCCAGCTTCTCCTGTTATGTGCAGGGAAAGGCCTGGTGTTCTCACTCTGTTCAGCCCATGGCACCAACCCCCAGTGCCACCACAGCATAGCCTGTCCTAGCCCTGGCTTAACACCTCGTGCTCTCATAGCTTGTTACTAACTTTGAGCAAAGCAATTGACACCACAGCTTTTTTGCCATGAAGCACTCACAGACACCAGCCCAGCAGCAGCTAGCAGAAAGGAGCAGAGGGGGAGCAGCTTCTATCCCCTTGGGGCCCTGGCCCGACAACTGCTCCCCACAGCACAGGTCTCAGCAAATACTAAGTCCATGAGACAGTGGAGCCAAGGAACGTGCTAAGAGCAGCAGCACACACTGCACACCGAGGCACTTACAAAGCGAGTCTCCCTGCCTGACAGGTGAGCAGGCCGAAGGGCTGCAGGTGGCTGGAGAGGGGCAGCGTCAGGGAGAACCGAGAGGGGAGAAAACCAGAGAAACACTGAAGACACCAGGGTTCCTGCAGGGAAGGCAGAGACAAGCACCCTTTTCCCCAGAGCTGGAACTCTCTTTCCTCAAGCCCCACAGTCAGCATGCTCAGCCTTTTCTAACCCATGGCAGAGAGAGGAGCCCCCAGCCCAACTGCTCCTCACCTGCCACAGAGAAAGGACTCAGCACCTGCTTCTCAGCAGGGAACAACCCCTTCCCCACTGCCTCCACCCCACCACGTGCAGTGAGGGGAGGCTTTGCTGGCTTCTCCCCTGCCAAAGGATCACCGGAGTTATCAGAAGGGACCATTATGATCACCTAGTCTGACCTTCTGCATAGCACAGGCCAGAGAACTTCAGCCAGGGATTCCTTCGAGTCCAGTAAGTTGTGATTGATCTAGAGTGTGTCTTTTACATTATGAGATGCACATAGTTGAAGGCCAGAAGGGATGATTATGATTATCTAGCTTGGTCTCCTGTCTATGACAGACAAAAGAATCCTGCACAGTGACTCCTGCGTCAACTAAGTAAGTTGATCCAATGGTTAATTATCTTCACTGTTAAAAATTTGCAATTTATTTCTAATCTGAATTTGTCTAGCATCAGCTTCCAGCTAATGGATACGGGTTTTTTTGGCGAGTTTGAAGAGCCATCTTTTCTAGCCAGACTGAAGAGCCATACCACTATCAGAAATCCCTTCCTCATGTAGGTATTTGTAAAGCATGATCAAGTCACTTCTTAACTTTCTCTTGGATAAACTAAATAGATTTTTCTTTAATCTCTCACTACAAGGCAGTTTCTTCCAGACCTTGAATCATTCTTGTAGCTCTTTTCAGAACTCGTTCCAGTTTTTCAACATCCTTTTTGAAGTGTGGACACCAGAGATGGACACCGTATCCAGTAATGGGTTTCATTAATGCCGAATAAAAAGATAATACCACCTTCCTACTCCCACTTGTTAATTCCCTGCTTGCATATCTGAGGATTACATTCACCATTTTAACTACAGCATTGTGCTAAGTACTTTTCAGTGTCACTGCATTTCAGGATATAGTCCACATCTTGTAAGTCCTACATTCTTTGTTCTTAGATATATGATCACACGTTGTTCAAATGAGCCCACCTTACCAAGTGATCCAGATTGGTCTATATAAGCGACCTGTCCCCATCATTATTTACCACACCACCAATTTTTGGATCATCTGCAAATTTTATTAGCAATGATTTTATTTTTTCTTCCATATCATTGATAGTGACAGTGAATAGCACTGGGTCAAGAATAGACCACAGTGAGAGCCCATTAAAACATCTCTTTTGATAACAATTCCTTTGGCATAATTACTTTTTGTGAACTATCCATTAACCAGATTTTAATCCATTTAATGAAGGCCACATTGATTTTGTTGTGCTAATTGTTTTAAATATCAGAATGTCAATTGTCTGCATTTCCTAACAGTTTATTTGTACTCATCGCTATCAGCTTCCCCATTTTTCCATTTATATAAAGTCCAAGACAACCACCCACTCTTCCAAGGCAGAGAAGAGTATCATCATTCATTCAAGCATGTCTGCTAGTTATATCGTATCTGCATAAGGTAAAAAGCTCAATTCTAGATCACCCAACATCACGACCTTCGACTTGTATACCATTCTGAATATCTAATTTAAGAATATGATGAAAAGTGACTGTGATTCCATATCTGCTTACTGTACACCAAACTTTGACTTGAACTAGTTGTTTAATATTGCACCAATGTGTACAGCACTACAGGAGTTTTCATACATAATTTTTATAATTGCACTTATCCTATCTGGAACTCCATATGATTTTAACTGCTTTCTATAATGCTTCCCTCCAAACCAAATCAAATGCCTTTGTGAAGTCAATGAAAATAGCAAACCTTTTCAATCCCTGTTCTCACTTTTTTTACATCAACTGATGGCATGTGAGTGTCTCATCAGTGCAACTTTGGCCTGGTCTGAAGTCACACTGTTCCTCACCTACTAATTCTTCTAAAACTGGTTTTAATCTGTTGACAATTGCTTTCACCATGATTTCTCCCTATACTGGTAATAAGCTTATACCTCTATAATTATTCAGATCTGCAAGATAAGAAATGACCATGTTGTAAGAGACCACAAAATGCAGTGTGCAGTTAACACCTCCACAGCTGTAGTGCAGAGGAGGCTTAGTGGATCACAGATTGTTGTAATGATCCATAAATCTAGTGTCTTTACTGAGTCCATGATTTTTAGTGTCTAACAAAGAAATGAATTTAATGTCCCAGACTTGTCTTTTGAAGGTGTTGCACAGGCTTCCTTTGAGGATGAGGACTAAGAGGTCAGATATGGAAAGATCGCTTTGTGAAAAAAGTTTGCTCAGGGATGATATGGTGTTTTTGTCTTTTATCATTTTCCTCTGTGAATTCATTTAAGAGAGTAGTGATTGTCTCATTATACTCACATAGTTGTTACTGGGACCTCTAGTGCACTGGATGAGGTAAATTCTTCTTCCCACTCAACTTTGTTGTGATAATTGGACCTACAAATTTATTCTAATTGTGAGCTCAACTGTAAAAGTACATGAAAGTTTGAAAGCATCATAATCTATAATTAATGTTGATGAGTGTGACATTATGAGTGTAATGTAATATCTAACTGAAAGGTGACAGGGTCAGAAAAAGTTAATTAACTCACAGACTGACCTGACCAATGGCTGAACTTCAGAGACTGGTTAGGATGATATGTAAATGAATAAAGCTTTGAAATGCAAGTCTGCATTGTTAGAGGTAAAAGGGTAGATTCAAAGATCAAAAAGGGAATATTAACATTTAGGAAGACACTTATTGTCTATATATCTCTTTGAAGGTTGTGGTAACCTGTATCTGAACTGTTTAATGGGTAAATTACCCTGTGCTAATTGCCAGGATGTTTGGGAGAAGGAGAGTTAAGCCTATTGTTTTCTCAGGCCAAAAGGCTGCTGAAAATGCATAAGAACCCTGGGACATGATCCTTTTTCATCTCAGATCTGCTTTGGGTTTCAAGAGGGGGAAACCTTAAGCCATGATTGAGATCCCCAGTCAATGACTGGAGTCACCCTGAATATGGACATTGGACTATAACCTATGGACTGTTTCTAAAAGGACTTTTGGCAACTATAAGCTCATCTCTGCTATGTATCTGAACTTCAAGGATTGAATTCAAATCTGTATGTATACTGATCTTTTAACGAACTCTCTCTCTCTTTTCTTTTTTTAATAAATTTTAGTTTAGTTAATAAGAATTGGCTATAAGCATGTATTTTGGTCAAGACCTAAGTTATAATTGGACCTGGGTATGTGGCTGATCCTTTAGGATTGGAAGAACCTTTTCTTTTATATGATGAGATAAGATTTTCAGTAATTATCATCATATGTTTGAAGTGTGTCTGGATGGAGGCCTGAGGTTGGATACTTTAAGGGAACTGCGTTGTTTGGACTTCTGAGTAATCAGTGAGGTACTATGGAAGCTGTTCTGTGCTGCCTTGGTAAACTAAGTACTGAAATATCCACCAGTGTTTGGGGTTTGTCTGCCCTGTTTTGTTTGCAGTTCACCCTAATTGAGTGACCTCAGCTGGCTCCCATGGGCAGCATTGTCACAATGAGAAAATTTGCAAAAGGGAGACAGACAGACTAAATTAGTATAGACCAAAAGGTCTACTGAGGGTGACCAGATGTCCTGATTTTATAGGGACAGTCCCGATATTTGGGGCTTACATAGGCGCCTGTTGCCCTCCACCCTGTCCCGATTTTTCACATTCGCTATCTGGTCACCCTACCTCATATAATTCAAGGACTGTGTTAAGATCATGCCTGCTAAACTAGAAAAGTGCGGAACCAGAAACCAATGAACCAAAACTAGGCCTAATTGGTGGGCAAAATAATGAGAGGATGAGATGGGCTTGGTTCTTGGCAGGTAAAAAACCAGTGCATGCCTGATGTCGAGGGACTGAAGTCTCTTCTCTTCAGGAGAAGTGTGGGGATTTGGAAAAAGAACAGGTAAGTGAATAAACTGGTTAAGATGGAAATTGGAGATGATCTTGGGTAGAAATTTAGGGTGAAGGTGAAGAGGTATTTTATCCTTGTGACATATTGCAAATGTGGAGGGTCCATTATGAGAGGTCCCAGTTCACTGATCCTCTTGGCTGAAGTGATGGCCACTAGAAACACCACCTTCCTGGATAGGTGGGACATGGAATATCGCTGAGAGGTCTAGAAAATTTTGACAGCACACGGCTAAGATTCCATAGTGGTACTGGTTTAATGACTGGCGGGAAGGCCTTGATGAAGCCCTTCATGAACCACGTCATAGTTGGGTGGCTAAAGACAGAGTACCAGTCTGCCGGAGGGAGGAAGGCATGAATGGCTGCTAGGTGCACTTGTAATGAGGTGATCAAGATATCAGTGTTCTTTTGCGACAGGAGGTAATCTAAAATGATACAGGATGCTTGACGATACTGGCTGAGACTGATTGTGCTGCACCCAGGCGGAGAAGTGTATCCATTTAGTCAAATAACAGGTTCTGGTCAATTCTTTTCTACTGTGGGTAAGTATAGCCTTGACAGGGGATGAATAAGAGCACTCTACTTCCGAGGCCCATCCAAACACCAGGCCATGAGCCGGAGAGAACCTAGGCTGAGGTGTTTGGCCCTGCATCAAGACTTCTGAGAAGGGGTGGATTTTGATTGGAGGGTGGGCTAACATTGACAAAAGCTCTGGAAACCAAAACTATCTGGGCCATTAGGGTGCTAGGAGAACGACATTGGCCTTATCATGACATATTTTTCTCAGCACATGTGTATGCAGCAGGATGGGAGGAAAGGCATATCTGAAACCACTCATCCACAGTAATAGGAAAGTATCACCTTGGGAGTTGCAGGGTATGGCTCCTCTGGAACAATACAGGGGAAGTTTTTTGTTTGTTTGTGATGCAAAGAGGTTCCATAGACGTTGCGCCCCACTGCATGAAAATGTCTGTAAGTATAGAGTCATGTATTTCCCACTTGTGGTCCACTGAGAAGCACCTGCTGAGGTTGTCTGCTAAGGAGTTGTGAACTCCCGGGAGATATGCCATCTGGATTGCGATGTTGTGCCTGATGCACCAGTTCCAAAGCCTGACTGCCTCCAGACATGTGAGAGAGATCTTGCTCCTCCCTGTTTGTTTATGTAGACCACAGTGGTGATACTATCTGACATCGTTTGGAGGTGGAGGGAGCGAATGAGTGGGAGGAAGGCCTTGTATGCAAGGATGAGTACCCACAGCTCCAGGATGTTGATATATAGTCTGGCCTCCTGTGAGGTCCATATGCCCTGAACAGTGTGACTGTTCAGGTGGGTGCCTCACCTCAGAACAGACGCATTTGTTACAATGGTGACAGTGGCAGTGGAAAAGGGAACTCCCAGTCATAACTTGCCTTGGTTTGATCACCAAACGAAGAAGGAAGTGATCCTGGTAGGAATGGTCACCTTGGAGTTGATGTGGTTTGTTGGGCGAGTGGACCAAATTGAGCCAGGCCTGCAGGCAATGTAGATGAAGCACGGCAAAGGGTGTGCCATATGACCTAGAAGCAATAGGCACATTTACACTGTAGTCCTCGGTCTGCGGGAAATCAAAGAATTAGGTTGTGCATAGTCTGAAACCTTTCTGAAAGGAAGAAGGCTCTTGCAGAAACAGAGCCCTGAGAAAGTTTATTGTCCTCGTGGGGGATAAAACAGACTTTTCTCTGTTAGTATGAACCCACACGGCTGCAAGACTTTGAACAAGGAATTAAATAGCCAACCAGCCCTCCTGACAGAGTGACCTACCAGGAGCCATTCTTCAAGATATGGAAACACTATGTAGCCCTGATGGTTCATCTGGGCCACTACCTTGGAGAAAACTTTCATAATCACTCTAGGTGCCATTACTAGTCCAAAGGGGAGGACTCAAAATTGGAAATGCTCCCAGCCCACCGTAAACTATAGGAACCTCTTGTGGGAGGGGTGAATATCTATATGAAAATATGCGTACTTTGTGATAGAGCCACGAACCACAACCCTCTTGAAGAGAGACGTTTACAACCACAAATCCTCCCCATAATAATACCAGGGGCCAAGCTTCTAGATGCTGTATCTGCTGCATCAGCTGCAGCCTGAAGAGCCATTTTTGCTACCAACTTGCCTTTCTCTAGAAGGGAGAGGAGCTGGACTCTATCCTCAGAGGAAGGTTCGTCCTGAAATGCCACCAGCCTAGTTATTAAAGTCCTATTTAGCTAGACAGGGACTGGTAAAAGACCGTTACTCACCTTTGCAACTGTTGTTCTTTAAGATGTGTTGCTCATATCCATTCCGATTAGGGATGCATGCACTGCGTGCATGATCATTGGAGAATTTTTACCCTAGCAACACCTGGTGGGTCGGCTGTGGAGCCCCCTGGAGTGGCGCCTCAAAGGTGCTGGATAGGGAGGTTGTGTCCATAAGGGTAGAGACTAAGAGTCCTGGATCACCTGTCGAGGCTTGGCTCTCTCCATGGGGATAAAGGAGGGACTGGCTCCACAGATTTGTCCAAATCTGAAAATTGCTCCTGTTGGAATGGCAGAGCCATTGGTACTCAGGCAATCCTGGCTTATGATTGTGAGTGAGATGGCTCCTGGGACACCGAAGCAGTATCATCTTCCATGTAGTAATATCCCTCAGGAGAGCTGGGCCAGAGAAGAGGAGAGACTGGAGGTAGGGGAGGAAGATATCCTCTGGTGTTGTGTAGGTCTCTTGTGTACCCCAGTGTGCAGGGAGTTCCGATGATACCAACAGTACTGGTGCATCCCTGGTTGTGGTGTGCTCTTTGGGCAGACGCTTCAGTACTGTAGAATCTGGAGCGGCACTTGTGGGTGGAACTGGTGGATTATGGTCCTTATGCTTCAGTACCAAAGTCACCAATGGAACCAGCACATCCTTCTTCCTAAGGTCTTTACCCTCCAGCCTGATTTTTTTTTTTTTTTTTGCTAAGCCAGCTCCTTAGGATCTGTGTGTAAGGGCTTGCCCAACCTTGATGGGCTTGGGGAAGAACTGTCTCTTATGAACAGACCTCATAGACTTTAAAGTCAGAAGGGACCATCGTGATCATCTAGTCTGATCTCCTGCACTCTGCAGGCCACAGAACCTCACCCACTCCTGAAATAGGCCCTAACCTCTGGATGAGTTACTGAAGTCCTCAAATCATGGTTTAAAGACTTCAAGTTACAGAGAATTCACCATTTACTAGTTGATACCTGCAAGTGACCTAAAGTGACCTATGCCCCATGCTGCAAAAGAAGGCAAAAAACCCCAAGGGTCTCAGCCAATCTAACTTATAGGAAAATTCCTTCTCAACCCCAATATGGTGATCAGTTAAACCCTGAGCATGTGAGCAAGACACACCAGGCAGATACCTGGGAAAGAATTCTCTGCAATCATCTAGTGTTCCATCTCTAGCCACTGGGGATTTTTGCTACCAGCAGTTGCTCATGGACCACATGCCATTGTAGGCAGTCTCATCATACCATTCCCTCCATAAACTTATCAAGCTCGGTCTTGAAGCCAGTTAGGTTTTGTGCCCCACTGCTCCCCTTGGAAGGCTGCTCCAGAACTTCACTCTTAGAAACCTTCATCTAATTTCAAGCCTAAACTTGTTGATGGCCAGTTTATAGCCATTTGTTCTTGTGTCCATACTGGCGCTTAACTTAAATAACTCCTCTGCCTCCCTGGTATTTATCCCTCTGATGCATTTATAGAGAGCAATCATATATCCCCTCAGCCTTCTTTTGGTTAGGCTAAACAAGTCAAGCTCTTTGAGTCTCCTCTCATAAGGTAGATTTTCCATTCCTCGGATCATCCTAGTAACCCTTCTTTGCACCTGTTCCAGTTTGAATTCATGTTTCTTAAACATGAGAGACCAGAATTCACACAGTATTCCAGATGAGGTCTCACCAGTGCCTTGTATAATGGTACTAACACTTCCCCGTCTCTATTGGAAATATCTCACCTGATGCATCCTGGGACTGCATTAGACTTTTTCACCGCCACATCACGCTGACAGCTCATAGTCATACTGTGATCAGTCAATACACTCAGGTCTTTCTTCTCCTCTGTCACTTCCAACTGATAAGTCCCCAGTTTATAGTATAAATTCTTGTTGTTAGTCCCTAAATGCATGACCGTGCACTTTGCATTAAATTTCATCCCATTTCTATCAATCCAGTTTACAAGGTCATCCAGATCTTCTATGATATTCCTGTCCTCCTCCCTATTGGCAATACCTCCCATCTTTGTGTCATACACAAATTTTATTAGCACAGTCCCACTTTTTGTGGCAAGGTTAGTACCAAAAATGTTAAATAAGATTGGTCTCAAGACCGATCCCTGAGAAATACCACTTGTAATGTCCCTCCAGCCTGCCAGTTCACCTTTCAGCATGACCCACTGTACTCCCCCTTTAACCAGTTCCTTATTCACTTTTCAGTTCTCATATTAATCCCTATCTTCTTCAATTTAACTAATAATTTCCCTCATTGAGGATTTGTCCTTATGCCCACAAGAGTGTTCCCTGCTCTCATGGAGGGATGCCTTGGTGTAGTGGGGTGGGTCACCCGCTCCTGCCCTGAGGGGCTTAGAACAGCCAAGCAGAGGGCTGTGGCTAGGGCAAGCAGCTCCCAGGCTGTTTGGGGAAGGAGGCACAGCTGGGAGCCATGCCCCAAACAGACCACAGCAGGCTCCTATAAAAAGGCTTTGAGCCAGGAGCACTGATACTCTCTTTGTTTGTAGAGGGAGAAGGGCCTGGCTGTTAGGGAGCTGAGAAGGTACCTGGAGGGAGCAGGACTAGGGGAAGGCGAAGGGAGCTGGGGAGCTCTGGCCTGGAAAACCCCAGGCTGCGGCCTAGTCTAAGGCCAATTGGGTACTGGGGTTGCAGAGGGCAGCCCAGGGGTAGGCTGAGGCAGCGGGTCCAAACCCCCCTTGCCTATGATGAATGGCTGAGACACTGCAGTTTGCCCCAGTGAGTGGGGACTAGATGGTGACTGGCAGTAGCCAAATACTGAGGAGAGGTGGGGATAGTGGGTGGGGGTTCCCCTGAGTGGGGAGACCCACAGAAACTGTGGGGGTACTGCCTGGGGGCAGCACCCAGAGAAAAGGTCATCCGGGAGGGACACACGGGGCCAAGCGGCAGCAGGACATCGGCCTGCAGAGGGCACTCCGGAGGCTGGAGAGCTAATTTTCAAGACGATCAGCAGGAGGCACTGCAGGAGTGAATCCCACACCATTACACCTGCAATATCTTTGGGCTTAGAAACAAAGGGCTCCTCCCCTAAGCAGCTGCTTGGAGACATGCTGCTCCTTTGATGAGGCTGACGTTCAGGGCGGGTCTCCCTGGCCCAGATCAGAGAGGGGCCTCATGGCCTTCTCCATTAAGAGTTTTCTATGGCAAAGCTCACAGGCTTCGTGCATTCTCAGTGGCAACGAGTGACAAATGCTGCACTTCACCGAAATGTGTGTCTCACCAAAACAGTAGAGGCAGCATTGGTGTTTATCACTGACGAAGAAGGATCTAGGGCAAGAAATGCAGTTTTTGAAGCCTGGGACTCTAGGCATACTCCTGGTCACAGAGAGGGAGTTCCCGGGCTGGGGAAACAAACTACACTAAGTATACAAAAATTAAGTGTACCAAGCTAAAAGAATAACTATTTACTATTTTATTTACAGGTCTTCTGAAAGGCTGAAGCAGGAGACGACACTGGATTCTGACTCAGGCCATGAGGTGGTAAGAAGGAAGTGAGGGGGCGTCGACCCATACTCCCTTTCATACCCTCACTTGAGAGCATAAGATCTATTATGCATGTGTAGGCCAACAGACACGGCTTGTTAAAATCCCTGGACTTGGGCGAATGGTGTGCATGCATATCCCCACATGTGGAATACACACAGGGACCAGCACTTGAAGAAGAACCGTTGTTTCTTCTTTGGGTGATTGCACACCTCACAAGCAGATTATCCTGGAGGTGGGCACGTGAATGGAGAATAACTCATCTGAAACTAGCATCATTCCTGGATTGATGGGAAATGGCATAACAAGTAGCAAAGGTGTGGACTGATGATGAAGTTGCTGCTTTGCAAATTTCCCAAATAGGCATTTGCTCCAGTCAATGGGCCAGCACTCTAGCTGGTGGAGTCACATTTGCCAACTGGTACCATAAACAAATGCATGAAGAAATGCATGAGGAAATCCTCTGAGTGGAAACCATCCGGCCTTTCATTCTGTCTGCAACTGCAATAAACAACTGTGTTGAGGACCGAAAAAGTTTAGTGTGGTCCAGGTAGAAGGCTAACGCTCTTCTCACACTTAAATAATGAAGTTTCTCGTCTTTCTGAGTGTGAGACTTCAGGAAGTAAGTTGGAAAATAAATTTCCTGGTTAATGTAAAAATTGAATATCATCCTTTTCAGGAACTTCAGGTGAAGGTGAAGAAAGATTTTATCCTTCTGAAAAATCATATATGAAGGCTCTGACACTAATGCTTCCAATCACCCACCCTCCTCACCCAAGTTACCATAATTAAAAATGACACTTTCATAGAGAGGTGAATAAGGAAGCAAGTTTCAAGAGGTTCAAAAGGTGGCACCATTAATTTTGCCAACACCAGGCCAGACGCCACTGGGGAATAGGTTCTTGCATCTGTGAGTATAATCTATCTGATCCCTTTAGAAATCTGGTGGTGAAGGGGGTTGGGAAAAAGAGATCCATTATCCACAAGAGGTGAAATGCAGAAATAGCTGCCAAATGTGCTGTGATAGAACTAACTGCCAGGCTTTGATGGGTTTGAGCCAATATGCGATTGATGGAATCCTGCTCTGGAGAAACACACTTCTGTGAGGACCAGATGGAAAAACACTTCCATTTTTCCAGGTAAGTAGCTGAAAGTTTTCTACTAGCTGAAGGTTTTCTACTATTCAGCATGCTTTCTGTACATCTTTAGAGCATGCTCTTTCCAACAGTGTTAACTATGAAGTATCCACACTATGAAGTGAAGGACTTGCAGACTGGGGTGAAGTAGGAACCCATGGCCCTAGGAAATCACATCTAGAGTCAATGGGAAAGATAGTGGAGGTCTGACTGACAAGATTAGTAGGGTCAAATACCAGTGTTGCCAAGGCCAGGCTGGTGCTGTAAGTATGAGGTGAGCATGGTCTTGGACAAGACTCTGGGCAGTAACGGAATAAGAGGGATGGCATACAGAAAGGAATTTTTCCAGGATAGCAGGAATGCATCTATCAACAAACCTGGGCTCAACTGGCTATGCAAAACCCTCACAGGCGAATCACCTCTTGGCATTGCTGAGTTGAATGTGATCCTCCTTGCCAGTTTACTTAAAACATAGTTGCTGTATAGTCCGTTACCACCAGCAGATTTTTCCCTCACTATGTGGGAAGGAAGGCTGAACAGGCTAGATGGACAGCTTGCAATTCCCTGACATTTATATGAGTTTTCAGATCTTGAGAAGACCACAGACTTTGGTCTTCTCCCATCACAGGGACAATGCATCCGTGACTACTGTAGTGTTGGTTGGGGGGGAACAAAAGGAACCCCCAAACAAACATTCAGAGGGTCTGTCCATGAGTCCAGAGATGACAAAACTAACATTGGTATTCAAAAGGACAGTTACCTGTTCCGTAACTGGCATTCTTCGAGATGTTGCTCATGTCGCAGGTGTGCATGCTCGCCATGTACACCAGTGCTGGAAGTTTTTCCCTCAGCAGTACCCCTAGGGGGAGCACTGCTGCAACCTCTGGAGTGGCGCTGTTATAGCATGCTCTAAGGGGAGCCGCATGCTCCCCCCAACCTCAGTTCCTTCTTGCCGGACCAACTCCGACAGTGGGGAAGGAGGGAAGGATGTGGAATACACCTGAGCAACACATCTCGAAGAATGCCAGTTACGGAACAGGTAACTTTCCTTTCTTCTTTGAGTGCTTGCTCATGCGTATTCCACAGTAGGTGATTACAAGCTATGTCTGATGGAGGTGGGTAGGAGTTCACAGATTCTCTGGCTGAAGCACAGCCCTGCCGAAAATGGCATAATCCCTGGTGTGGGAGATGATCGCATAGTGCGACGGGAACGTGTGTACTGAGGACCGGGTAGCAGCTCTACAGATGTCCTGGATAGGGGCATGGGCCACAACACCAGCTGTTGAGGCCTGAACCCTTGTCGAATGACCCCTTACAATAGGTGGTGTGGGAACCCCTGCTAGGTTGTAGCATGTCTGGATGCACGATGTAATCCACTGGGAAAGCCTCTGGGTGGAGATCGGTTGGCCCCTCATGCGCTCGGCCGAAGCAACAAAGAGTTGCGAAGACCTGCAGAACGGCTTAGTCTGGCCCAAATAAAAGGCCAGAGCCCTGCGCACATAGAGCGCATGGAGGTGGCGTTCCTTGTTAGAGGTATGCGGCTTAGGGCAGAGGACAGGTAAGAAGATGTCCTGGCTCATGTGAAAGACGGAGACCACCTTGGGGAGAAATGCAGGGTGTGGGCGGAGCTGAACCTTGTCCTTGTGAAAGACAGTGTACGGGGGAGTCGCAGGTCAGGGCCCTGAGCTCCAAGACCTGTCGGGCTGACATGATGGCCATGAGGAAAGCTACCATCCAGGAAAGGTGAGACGACGAGCCTGTGGCCAGGGGTTCAAATGGGAGCCCCGTAAGGCAGGATAGCACCAAATTTAGATCCCACTGAGGGATACGGGTCCGAACATAAGGGAAGGACCAATCTGGCCCCTTGAGGAAACGCCTGTTCATGGCATGAGAGAAAACCGAGCAACCCTGGATGGAACACTGAAATAGCCGCCAGGTGCATCCTGACAGAGGAAGAGGCTAGACCTTGAGTTCTAAGGTGAAGCAGGTATTCAAGGATAAGTTGGAGTGGGGCAGATGTTGGGGAAACACCCCACTCGCCCACCCACCTGGAGAATCGGGACCACCTTGCCAGGTAGGCTCGGTGCGTGGATGGCTTCCTACTTTAGAGGAGGACATGCCTGACCCCCTCCGAATACCTTCTCTCCTCCACATCTAGCCACTGATCAACCATGCTGTCAGATGGAGGCTGGCTAGATTGGAGTGGAGGCGGCAGCCCTGGTCCTGGAAGAGTAGGTCCGAGCAGAGCGGCAATGACCAGGGAGGGGCCACGAGTAAGCCTAGGAGGGTCCCGTACCAATGCTTTCGGGACCACACTGGGGTGATCAAAAGGACGGGTGCCTTGTCCGTTTTTACTTTCTCCAGGACCTTGGCAATGAGAGGAAATGGGGGAAAACCGTAAGGGAGTTGACCTGACTATGACAGGAGGAAGGCATCCGAGATCAGGTTCCTCCCCCACCCCCAGAGCAGAACCTATGGCAATGGCGGTTCTGTCGGGTCACTTGGGGAGTGCCCAGAAGAGTTGATGAGTGACCTCTGGGTGAAGCCCCACTTGTGTTGGGAGGAGAAAACCCTGCTCAAGCAATCGGCCTGCGTGTTGTTGGCACCTGGCAGGTGGAAAGCCTTCAGGGAGATGTTGTGGTCTATACAGAACTCTCAGAGGCTGAGGCTTCCTGGCAGAGGGCCAAGGACCTCGCCCCGCCTTGCCTGTTGATATAAAACATCGCAGTGGTGTTGTCCATGAGTACTCTGACCACCTTGTCACGTAGCTGTGAGCTGAATGTCATGCAGGCTAAACGTATCACCCTGAATTCCCTGACATTTATGTGAAGGGACAGCTCTCCGGTGGACCACAAACCTTGGGTCCGTGAGGTCCCTATGTGAGCCCCCAGCCCAAGTCTGATGCGTTGGACACTAGGTCCAGCGACAGGGTCGGGTCCCAGAAGGGAATTCCCTGGAGCATATTGACCAGGCAGGACTACCATTGTAGCCTGGCGATCACCCATACTGGTACCGAGACGACTTTGTCCAGTTTGTCCCTGGCCTGGGAGAACTCTGAGGCCAACCAGAGCTGGAAGGGCCTCATACGAAACCTGGCATGGCAGGCCACATACGTGCACCCTGCTATGTGGCCCAGGAGCTGTAGGCATGCCCTGGCCGTGGTAACGGGGAACTCCATAACCAAGGTTATAAGCCCCTTCAGGGTCCGGAACCTGTCCATGGGAAGGGAGGCTGTGGCCTTGGAGGCATCCAGGAGAGAGCCTATGAATTCTATGCGCTACATTGGGACCAGTGTCGACTTGGCGTTGTTTACTAGGAGGCCTAGTTTGGCACATGTGGCCAAGAGCAGGTTCACGTGGTTGCGTACCTGGGACCACGAGCTGCCCTCAAGCAGCCAGTCTTCTAGGTAGGGGAATATCTGTACCCCTTGGTGTCTGAGGAAGGCCGCCACTACCACCATACACTTTGTGAATACCCTGGGCATGGCGGACAGGCCAAAGGGAAGGACCATAAATTGGTAATAGTCCTGTCCCACTAGGAAGCGTAGGAAGCGTCTGTGCCCCTCGAATATGTGGATATGGAAGTATGCGTCCTGAAAGTCCAGGGCCACATACCAGTCACCAGGGTCCAGGAAGGGGAAGATACATGCCAGACAGACCATGCGGAACTGGCATTTTGCCATGAACCAATTGAGGCCTTGCAGATCCAGGATGGGTCTGAGCCCCCCTTTTGCCTTGGGGATCAGGAAATAATGGGAGCAGCGCCCTTTCCCCCCGAATTCCCATGGAACTTTCTCCATGGCTCTCAGGCTGAGGAGCCGACTCACTTCCTGCTGTAGCAAGGGTAAATGCGAGGGGTCCCCTCTGCCGTCCAAGGGAGGGGGGTGGGAATGAGACAAATTGTAGCGTGTAACCCTGGGAAATGGTGCTGAAGACCCATTGGTCCAATGTTTTTCAGGACCATTCCACAAGGAACACAGACAAGTGGTTGCTGAAAACTAACTTTATTGGTGGGAGGGTCCTTTCAGGGATCACCGGGGTACCCTTCCACACCCAGTCAAAACCGTCTCTTGCCCTGCTGCTTGCCCCTAGAGGGCCTAGGCTGCAGGGCAGAGCGAGACTGCCTCTGAGGTCACCTCTTCTAAGTTTTGGACCCCCTGTAGGTGGGCTTGTATCTGGCTGGGGTGCAGGGACGAAGGCTTGTGCCTTAGGCTTTTCCTTGGGCGGGACGTAGAGCCCAAGGGTTTGAAGGGTGATACGTGAGTCCTTCTGCCATGGAGCCTCATGTCTATTTGTTCCGTGAACAGGTCCTTGCCATCAAAGGAAAGATCCTGCATCGTGGACTGCACCTCCATGTAGAGCCCGGATAGCAGTAGCCATGATGCCCTATGCATGGACACTGCAGAGGCCATAGATTGAACAGCCATGTCAGCTGCATCCAACACCGCCTGCAAAGCAGCCTTTGCAGCAGCAGCGCCCTCCTCCACCAGCTACTTGAATTCCTTCCTTTCGGCCTCTGGAAGGGAGGGTTTGAATTTTGGCAGTGACTCCACAAGTTAAAACTCATATCGACTGAGGAGGGCCTGGTGGTTGGCTACCCGGAGCTGGAAGCTGGTGGAAGAATAAAGCTTTCTGCCAAATGAGTCCAGTCTTTTGGAGTCTTATTCTTGGGTGCAAGTCCTGGTTGGCGTTGTCTTTCCCTGTGGTTCACAGATTCCACCACTAGGGAGTTGGGGGCTGGGTGAGTATAGAGATATTCATGCCCCTTCGTGGACATGAAGTATTTGTGCTCTGACTTTTTTTATATTGGGGCCAGGGAGGCTGGTGTTTGCCAAAGGGCATTAGAGATGTTGGCCAGCCCTTCATGGAGCGGGAGGGCCATTCTGCCCGGTGCTGAGGATGAGAGCACATTAAACAGCGAGTTCAAAGGTCCCTCCAGCTCCTCAGCTTGGAGATGGAGACTAGATGCTACTCGCTTTAGCAGCTCCTGATGGGCCCTGAAGTCCTCCTGTGGTATGGAGGGGAGTGGAGCTGTGATCTTGTCATCCAGTGCGGGGGAGAGGGACCAGCACCAGGTTCTGCATGTCGGCCGCTGCCACAGGGTCCACCCCTTGATCGGACTCCTTGTGTGGTGCCGAGGAACCATGACCTGCTGATCTATCCCTCAGAGGTCTGGATAGTGCTGCTGACGGAGTCTCCGATGCTCCTGCTATCGATCAAGGGCCTTGCTCGGCATGCACGGGGAGCTAGGGGGTCCACTGGCACCACTGGCTCTGCCACAGGGGTCCCTGTCATTGCCACTGGCAGCACCAGCTGGTCGGGTTGGCCCGGCTGGAGCATAGGGTGCTGCGTGTGGGTCGAGGTCTGGGTTACCAACGACCTGTTGGTGCCGTCCGAGCAGTACGCGCGGTGGTACCAAGCATGGCGTCTGCCATGGGAGGAGAACACCGACGTCGAAGAACGGTGCCGCCTCAAGCTGCCACTCCTCGAGATGCTTCAACTCCTGGATCCGCAACGACGCTGACCTGACGATCCCCACTGGGAGTAGTGGGCGTGGTGCCTTGACGTGCAACAGCTGGAGCATGACTGGAGACAGCATCTGTGCTGGAAGCGGCTCTGGTAGCTGCGCCAAGAGAAGGAGCATCTACAGCACTGGCGCCTGTCCCGCTGATAGTCTGTACTCACCATGGAGCACTGCCCAGAACTGTGCTCCAATGGCACCCTGCCAGTCAACCTGGAGGGCGACAAGAGTGGAGGCTGGGGGCTGTGTC
This sequence comes from Chelonoidis abingdonii, assembly GCF_003597395.2. Classification (NCBI taxonomy): domain Eukaryota; kingdom Metazoa; phylum Chordata; order Testudines; family Testudinidae; genus Chelonoidis; species Chelonoidis abingdonii. The sequence continues at coordinate 303,208,170 of NC_133770.1, read as the reverse complement.
CCGACAGGACGCTGGGTGATGAGCAGTCCCGAGAGCGGTCTCCTGACTAGGATCTGCATCGGGTCAGCGTTGGATGACGAGACCCCAGTGGCGGCTTGCCTCTAGAGCAGGGTCCAGGTGCCTGCGGTGCCCCAGGAACCTGCAGGGTCATAATATCTTTGGCCGCCTGCAGGGCCTCTGGTGTCAAAGGCATGAGGACTTCAGCTGAGAGGTCTGAGTTGACGCAACCGGGCTGCTCCACTCAACCTGAGTTGGAGCTCTAGAGCCTGGGGGGGGGGGGGGGGGGGGAAGGAACTAGGGCTGCCTGACTTGGGTCTTGCCTTTCCCCGTGTCTCCTCTCTATGCTTCTGAGATGATGAAGCCTTCCTCTGCTTTTACGACAGAGAGCAGCGCCAGCCACCGGTAGGTGCCGGGGGATTGCCACACGCCGAAGACAAAGTAGCCGGTGCCAATTCCGCTTGGCGCACCAGGGTAGGAGCCAGTGCCGACTCCATGAGAAGGGCCCAAAGTCTAATGTGTTTCTCTTTTTTTTTTCATCCTGGGTTTGAAGGACCTTCAGATTTTACAGCGGTTGCTGATGTGGGATTCGCCCAGGCAGCGGAGACAGTCAGTGTTGGGTCACCCCTGGGCATCGAACGCTTGCAAGACTCGCACGATTTAAACCCTGGGGCCCGGGGCATGCCCCGGCCTGAAGAATAACTAACTAAACTAGAACTTTTACTAAGTAACTGGAACAGGTACTGCTGAACAACCGAGATTTGAGATGAGCTGCAGAAAATTTGGAGAGAGTAGTTCCGATGCATGGTCACTGGTGGCAAGAAGGAACTGAGGGTGTGGGGAGTGTGTGGCTTCCCTTATAGCATGCTGTAGCGGTGCCTCTCCAGGGGTTGCAGCAGTGCTCCCCCTAAGGGTACTGCTGAGGGAAAAACTTCTGGCATCAGTGCACATGGCGAGCACGCACACCTACTGTGGAATACACATAAGCAATCACTCAAAGAAGAACCATCCTGTTTAGATGATGACTCGGGGCATGCATCAAAACTAGCCATCCTTGTCACTTCCTGAGGTGTAGTCTGGCATGCTGTACTGCAAAGGTAAACGTTGCCATGTCTCCCAAAAGCCAAAGGCACTTATGCACTGTGGTGACAGGATGAGCTTTTAGTTTCAGAACTAAGCTCCACTCAATAGGCCTGCCCACCAGGACTGCTCTAGTGAATTCTATTCTCTGTACTGGTTTCAGGATTGATTTGTCCCATAAATGTGGTCTACATTCTTTGTTCCTAGATGTAAATATTTACATTTAGTCACATTAAAATGCATATTGTTTGCTTGTGTCCAGTTTACCAATAAATCCATATGGTTGTGAGTCAAGGATCTCTCCTCTCCATTATTTACCACTCCCCCAATTTTTGTGTCATCTGCAAATTTTATCAGTGATGATTTCATGTTTCTTCCAAGTCCTTGATAATAAAAATGTTAAATAGCCTATGGCCAAGAAACAATCCCTGCTCAATGACAATTCACCAGCTACATTTTGAGACTTATTAGTTAGCCAGTTTTTAATCCATGTAATGTGTGCCATGGTAATTTTATATCATTCTAGTTTTGTAATCAAAACGCAGAGAGTTGGCCTCCTGTTCTATCCTCCCATACTGAAACCTTCTTGCCTTTAAGGTACCTGTTGCCCTTCCCCAAACTGTCAGCCCTCAGTGTGAGGGACTCACCTGCTGGCTGCTCGGTGAGTAAGAGGCATCCCGCCTGGAGCTCCCAGGCCCAGACTCGCCTGCTGGAGCCTGAAAACACAGACAAAACCATGAAGTTATTGCACAGCTTCAGCTCCTGTGCATCTAACCTGGCACTGGGCTCAAGGGCCATGCAGCAGGGAAGCAGAGCTGGCATCTGGACTGGTGCCAGAAGCAGCCCCCCACAGTGGGCGAGCAGAACTAGCACTGGACCCAGGAACAGCTGCCACACAGCAGGAAAGCACAGCCAGCACGGGGAATAAGAGAGCAGTACTACCCCCAGCTCCATACCCAGCTGCTGTGGCAACGCTGCCTTCCCTGGCACTTCCCTGAATCAAAGCCCTAAAATAGCCTCTATTCATCCCATAACTGGGTTAGAGGCCTCAGCTCCTCTCCAGCAAACAATAAAGGCCACAGCCCAGACAATTCCTCCTGCCCAAGGACCTCTTCTGAATCTTTGCTGCTTGGAGAAGAGGGAGAGGATACATTCCCAACCCCACCCACTGCCCGGCAACAAGAATGCAATAGATCCAAAGAGATGGGGAGGGGAAGAACCTTGAACCTTCCTCTCTCTGTCTGAGGCTTGGTCTGTACTAGGAAATGAGGTTGATATAACTACGACATTCAAAGGCGTGAAAAATCCACCCTTCTGTGTGATGCAGTGAAACTGATATATAACCCCCAGAGCAGACAGCGCTTGGTCAGTGGGAGAATTCTGCAGTGGTGCCCCTTGGGGAGGTGGAGTACCTACACTGATGGGAGACCCCCTCCTGTCGGCATAGGTAGCATCTACACGCAAGTGCTACAGCGAAACTGCTGCACCCTTTTTAAGTGTAGACAAGATCTTAAGCACTTATATGGCCCCCATCGCAGTTAACTTTTCAACAAACACTGTATTCGTGGATAATCTAAGCACTATACCCAGATGTACAGACACTCTTTTCTTAACCTGTGTATTATATAATTTTTTAACATTAGCTTTAATAAAATGTTTTAATCTGAGCATCCTCCAGTCTTTCATGTATTTATCCTCCCAACACCTCTGTGGGGTTGGAAGATGCTATTATCCCCATTTCACTGATGGGAACTGAGGCATCAAGGGCTGGATTTACAAAGCTATTAGGTGCCTAAAGATGCAGATAGCCCAGTGGGATTTACAGCAGTGCCCAAGTGCTTAAGTCACAGAGTTCCTGTCAATTCCACTAGGGACCTATCTCTGGCTCCAGATAACTAGATACCTTTGCAAACCTGGCCAACTGACTTGCCCAAACTCTGTGGCAAAGCCAGGAATTAAACCCAGGTCTCTCAAGTCTCATGCTAGCCCCCAAATCAGTCGACCAGCCTTCTTCTCTGTTTCTCTTCCTATTCTGCCTTTTGGGGCAAACCACAAGGGACATGGCAGTGCAGCTACAATAGTCTTTTCATCACTGTAGCCTAGCTTCTCAAACAAAGGATTTGTCCTACACAGAGCAGAGTAAACCTGAGAGTTCATGTCCCAGACCCAGTTGTGAAATTTGGGATTCTGTCAAGGTCAGCAGCAGAGCTGTGGAGAGCTGGCTCTGCGTGCCTGGAGATAGGAGCTGTGCTGCACACTGTGCTAGCGAGACGGGCTGTCTTCAATGTACAGATGTACAGAAAGGACTCAGATTTGGACAATGCCAAGCACGTGAATGTGACTCCGACACAGGACAAAAGGCTCCATTCTTTGCTACTCCCTGCTGTAACCAAACCAAAGAAAGACAGGAGCACAAGGGCATGGCCACCCTCCAACCATGCTGTCAGTAACAATTCCAGAGACATGGCGCTCTGGGGGCACTGTCATGCAAACCCCTCTCTTACTGACCACCCTCCCCCAGTGCAGATTGGTGCACAGAGGCACTGCCACTCCCATCCAGTGTCACTGCCACCCCACCCCCCACGTCACTGACCCTCCCAGGACAGACAGGGGCACTGCCACCCCACCCCCATGTCACTGACCCTCCCAGCACAGATAGGGGCACTGTCACCCCACCCCCCGTGTCACTGACCCTCCCAGCACAGACAGGAGCACTGCCACCCCACCCCCTGTATCACTGACCCTCCCAGCACAGACAGGAGCACTGCCACCCCATCCCCATGTCACTGACCCTCCCAGCACAGGGGCACAGGGGCACTGCCACCCCACTCCCGTGTCACTGACCCTCCCCCACCCAGCACAGACTGGGCTCATTCATTGTGTACTAGGTGTCTGGTGGTGGGGCACACTAGTGACCCCAGCACTTCCGCTCTCTGTTATGGGAATGGCAAGCGCCCACACACAGCAATGTGGGAGGCCCTCAGGAGTCCACTGCGACACAACACACACGGCACATGACATTGCTGTATGTTAGGTGGGGTTAGCCTCTGCACAGGTCTTGTGCTGCCAACATCCAGCATGCTCACTGATTTAGTAGGACACTGGTGGGCTTTAGTTGTGTGACCGCATGCTACACACAAGATGCTGCAGGGCTGCTTGCCTTGGAGTAAAGGTTGGTCTTCAGAACTCCCCCCTGACCATAGCCAAGGGGAGGGCCCCCCAGACAGGCCTTGCCTGCTGCCTTCCCCCTTCGATTAGCCACCACAAATGGGTTCTCACTGAAGAGAATTGGTTGAGAGTCGACCATACTCTCTTGATCTGGCTCCTGAGGCTTTGGCTGCTGGTCCTGGGTCAGGGGGCAGCCCACAGGCTCCTGCATGTGTAGCAGGACCAGGGCTGCCCTTTCTTTGTGCTTGCCAGGTGATGCCGGGTCCTGGGGTGGGCTAGTTACAGTGCTGCTCAGGCCTGCGATTGGGCCAGGGTCTGAATTCTGGCTGTCCAGAGCCACTGGCAGAGGCAGCATAGCGCAGTCACTCTCCATTCCAGAGCTGGCTCGATCACACTGAACGAGCTGAGAGGGAAACAAAAGGGTCAGAAACAGGAAGAAAGAACAGCCATCGTAAGGGAGAGGAGGCAGCAAACATGGTGTCAATCACTGCCACCATCACTCCTAGACACTGGGGACAGGAGAGCTCCCACACACAATGCCAATCACCACAGCTCCCTGGCTCTGCACTAGGGGAATCACAATGCTGAACAGCATCATGTGCAATGGAGGTGTGCAAAATTCCCATGCCTCCTGGCAAGGCCTTACCTATGGGATCCCATGCAACGGGCCCAAGAGGATAGCTTCCTGCTCTGTTTGCATATAAGAGAGTAAACACAACAAGCACATCCATGTCACATAACACCTGGCTACTTCCTGAAATTACTAAGCCCACGCTTCCAGCCAGAGACACACACTGAACCTGCATACACACACATACACCTCAAGCTCACACTCCTCACGTGCTCCAGGGCGTTAAACAGGAAAGGCTCCCGGGAAGAACATGCAAGGAAATAGCCAGGGCACCATCCACTCGCTCATTGTCACTGCACAGGCACAGGCTCAAGCCTTTCACCTCACTACAGCGTACAAGAAAGCAGCTCACTGCCCCTGTAGGGGCTAACACCGCAGCTCACTGTCCCTGCACTCACTATCATGCACACAAAAGCAGCTCATCATCATCACACTGCCTAATGCCACTCACCTCACTACAATGCACATGAAAGCAGCTCACCACCATCACACAGGCTAAACACCCACCTCACTACAGTGCACACAAAAGCATCTCACCATCACCACACAAATTCTTCTGCAACGAAAGGCAGCACGAACATCTCTGAGCCCACCACAGTCACGGCCGTAATGGGGCATTAAAAGGTTGAGGGAAGTCTTGCTCCATCAAGGCCCCAGCTTTCCCCTAGGTTCCATTCACCCTCTCCGCAGTGGTTTTATTGGAAGAAGCACTGACCTTCCCTCCTCTAACACTGCAGAGGCCAGACTCTCAGTGGCAGTCTCCTGGTGCCCAGCCAGAGCCCCCTCCAGGGAAGTGGAGAGAGTCAGAGCCCAGTACTCCAACTTCCTCCATCCAGAAGCAGGCTAAAGAGCTGTGAGACCCTTTCTGCTCCGATCACGTTCTGCAGCCCGAGTCAGGGTGACACTTACAAAAATAGCCCTTCAGGGTGGGGTAGGTGGGTGACTATATTGGCAGCTGGGAGGCTGATGACACGCAGAAATTCCTGGCACTCTCCTCTTCCCACCCCCAGCCTACCTCATCCCATGCTAAGGCAGCAAAGGGGAGAGTGATGGCTCGTATCAGGTTTCCACAGACACTGAGGGCTGGGTGACACTTATAGAGAGAGAAAATCATACCCCTAACTGTCAGAGTGATGCCAGAAAAAACTCTGTGCAGATGAAGTTATAACAGCAAAACAGCCCTTTTGCTGGGATAGCTTATTTCGTTTGGGAAGCTGGTATAAGCTACACTGGCAAAAGAATGCTGTTGCCTGTCTCAGCTGTATCTCTATTAGGTTTGCCAGTCTAACTATAGGCAAACCCTTCCTAGTGTAGCCAATGCCTACCACGCCATGTTCCTCCCTGCTTTTTTCTCTAACACCATGGAACTCTACCTGGGCTGAGACCCTGGGGCATGGGAGAGCATAGATCCCACTAGTCCCACACCAGCGTGTCTTGCCCACATAGGGGGAAGGAGAGCACTGTCCTTCTCGGGCATTGTGGGGAAGGGAAGGCGAATGCAACTCTTCTGAGTCTGGAAAGTGAGAAGTGCACTGACTGGTAGGATGCCTCAGAAACTCCCCTCCTTTGGCTCATCCACATCGCTAGCTCCTGAGCCTCTCCAGCTCTCAGACTGATCTCCAGGGCTGCTGCCGTGCATTCTGGGTATGGACTCCCAGCTTCCGCTCCTTCTCCCTCTCACTGGATTATTTTTACTGGTCAAGCACAGCTCCTATTTTGGGCAACTGAGGATCTGTTAAAATTGTGCCATTGACCCAGTCTTATCCCTCAAGAGCTGGGCTCCTGTTCTAGCACAGGGAGATCGAGAAAACATGCGCCCCAGAGCAAATACAGAGATAATGCAGTCAGTCTGTCCTGGTCCATCACTCTGCCCCAGAACAGGAACTCTAATCCTCTTCTGCCAGCACAGTCAGGCTCTGGAATCTAACAGGCAGAACAAGATCCAGTGGCTGGAAGCAGAAGCCAGATAAATTTACACTAGAAATAAAATGCAGATTTTTAACAATGAAGATATTTAACAATTGGAATAATTTACCTAGGACTATGGTCGAATCTCCATTCCTTGGAGTCTGTAAATCAAGATCTTTCTAAAAGATCTGCTCTGCCTCAACCCAGAGTTATAGGCTTGACGCAGGTGTCACTGGGTGAGGCCAACCTGGATTAACACTGGAGCTTTAGAGGCTGCTGCCTGGGGCCTCAGATTTTGAGGGGCCCCTGCGAACAAGTTGGAATGGTCTTAATGTTTTCTCTGAACACAGGGTGTGCCTCACTTTCCCCTATGTATTGCTTAAGTATCTGGGTGGTGGAATAAGAGTGTACAATCATTGCAGAGACCCCCAGAAGACAGGTGTGAGTACCATAGGCACAGAGAGTAACCTAGCAACTGATTCCCTTCCTACCACCCCAGCCCTGCAAGGTGCTGGGAGCAAAGAGATCAGGTGACCTTTTGCAGGGAAAGGGACAAATGACAGAGGAAGAGCCACAGGGGGGTCAGAGGATGGGTTGGCAGAAACTGGCCAGTTTCCTGTTTTGATACTCGGAGGGGGAAGTCCAGGGCACCAGGCCCTGGATCCCCCCCGAAGATGAACTTTGCTGTTTCCAATTTCTGTGCTAAGAAGCTCTGTTCTACGCTGTGTTCCTGTTGACTAATAACCCTTCTGTGTTACATGCAGGCTGAGAGTCACTGCTGCCTGCAGAGTTGGGGGGCAGGGCCCTTTGGGGGTATATATGGCTTCCCCAGATGTCCCATCCAGAGGGACTCACTGTGGGGTGCTCACAAGGTGAACAGGGGGCTGAACCCTCCGAGGTCAGACCCAGGAAGTGCAGAAGCCAAAGAAGCTTCTTGCTATGGTGCAAGGGTACCCTGTGGGAAGTCACACTGCACCAGAGTCCTGCCTGGCTTCACCCAGCCTGGGATTCCCATGACACCCCCCAAAATATAACTAATTTGTATAGGTGATTAGATAATTAAAGCCATAGCATCATGATGTCTATTACTACCAGTTAGGTGCCAAAATCCAAATGGCTTTGTTTGTTTTAACTTTCACTCAGCTCTATAATGGGTCCATCACGTTTGAAAACTGGAACTGAAATAACCAAGGGAATGTAACAAAGGAGTGTTTAGCCCTGGGCATGGGCAGTGGTAAAGCACAAAAGATCGTGAATATGCAAAAAGGGGCTCCCAGAACAATAACAGCCAGGACCCCCTTCACCTTTAATCTGGTCCTGGGTGAGTGGGTCACTCGGTGTTAAGCAAGAAGTCTCAGTACACGATCATACTGGTCCCTTCTAGCCTTAAAAATCTCAGAATCTACAAATCTATGAAAGAGCCAAGCTCACTGCCCATGAACTCCACTGCACTGGGTACTACACAGACGCAGCTCAGACACAGGGACCACAAATAGGCCTAGCTATTTGGACTGGGAACAACTCTGTGGACTGGGAACAACTCTGTGCACCATTTGGAGTTGACTCATTCATGGCTGGCTTTTACAGGTATAGCATACAAATACAAACCATGTTACTCGCAGTAAACCCCTGACACCAACCCACACAGAGAGGCCTATACACAGCAAAACAGACTGCCACCCCCTGGGCTTAAATTCTTGCCCCTTCTCTGGGGTGTTCCCAAGAGAAATCTCATTTGGGACCCAGAGCAGAGCCCTGTCGCAGCTCCAAGCCTTCTATCATTTCCACCTCTGCCCAGGAGCGTGAGAAACAATGAGTTTCCAAGGGGAGCTGGACCTTCCTTCTTCATTGCCCCTCCAGAAGGACCGCATCGCTCAGAAATGTGTTTAGCTAGACAGGCACAGACACTCCAGATGGCACTGGCTTTCTCTGTCACTCTCCTGCAGTAAAATCCACCCTTCTCAAATTGGCTAAAAGGCTCTCTTAGCCCCAGCTGGAATTAGTGTGAATGAAACTAACACAGCCAGGAGTAAAGGAGGCCCTATAGGCTGAACCAGGGCTCATGCTGCATCGAAAACAAGACAGACCAGACGACAGACACAGCTTGATTAGACAGAAAGGCAACCAGCTGGAAGAATCAGACACATAGCAAGAACTGGGAGCTAATGCTGCTGTGGGAACAAGGAAACAGAAATAGTCACCTTCATTAAACCTGATTGTCAGGCTGTAAAAAACCTGATAAATTACCAATTCATTTCCTTGCCAGCTGCCCTGATCCTGAGCTTCCTGCCATACGCCAAGTGGACTAACTGTGCCTCCAGAGGGAAAAACCAGCACCCTTGCCACCCCTGCAGCCCCCAACTCCATGCTTTCTGTATCAGGGGTATGTACAGGGTCGGTCACAGGACAGCTGGAGGGAGATGAACATGGACATCAGCTGCCACTCCGTCTGAAATGAGACATTTATAGATGCTGCTGCTGCTGTCCCCTCACATTCCAAAATAGCAGCTTGTGCAGCCCTGCATTCCACAGCCCCCAGAAACTCCCAGTCTGAGGCAGGGACCCAGTAGGGCAGCAGTTCCCAAGCAGTCCTTCCCGGGGCACGTCATGGCGGGCTGAAGAGAGACAGCTGCTTACAGGGGGCCGGCTCTCCCCTTGATTCCAGCTGCTAAGTCACATTAAAAGATGCTAAAAATACATTACATTCTTTCCTGGTGGGACTTTTCTGTGTGAGTAACAACCAGTAGGCAAGGAGGCAGGGCCAGGGGAATGGCAGGGAAGGGAATGTGGAGCCAAGCAATGGTAGGCATGGAAGGAAAGGGGAGGTGGAGTCTCAGGATGATATTGGGAAATGGAATGGGACAGGACAGGAGGTGAAGCAATGGAGGAATGAGCAGAGAGGTGGAAAACAGGGACTATGAGAAAGGGAACAGGAAGGGAACAGGAAGAGATGACTGGGGTAGGAAGTAGGGCCCAGGTGATGTGGGAACAGGAGAGGAGAAGAGTCAAGACAGGGCCCAGGGCAATGGGAGGAGAGGAACAGTGAAGTAGGGCTCGCTGGCGATGGAATTGGGATGAAAGGAAGAGATGTGGAGTGTGGGTGATGGAAGAGACAGAAGGGGGTTGTGGCCTCCCTACCTTCAAGGCAGCATTAACCAAGCTGTGAAATCCAGTTAGCCTTCCCTGGAACTAAGAACCCCTGCCCCTCCATCCTGGGATTGACACATGGAAGGTCTTAGACGTGGTTGCCATGTCCTTTTGTGTAGCCTCCCGCCATTCCAGTTGGATCTGGGATTCTCCTCACTGTCCCACATTGGTGGGTAGTGCTGTGCACCTTGTTTGCCACTAGCGGCTCCCCACCCCACCCAGGAGCCTACACCGAGCTCTGCCTGTGGTACTATCTGCTTCTCAGGGTCACAGGCCACGTCCTCATCAGGACACACTCTCCTTTTCTTTCCCCGGGGAACTCTTTTATTGGCTGTCTCCATCCCTGGCTAGCCTCCAGCATGAGCCCATCCACAGTTTCAGCGAGGACCCCATCACTTACAGCACGGGTGACTCTTGGTAAGTTGTTGCTGGGCAAAGCTGCCAGGGTCCGATAGTCCAGTCGCAAAGGCTCACTGCTGATGTTCTGGAGAGGAATGAAAAACAGAGAGAGGTCAGGCCAAGAGTGGGATAAGGCAAGAAGGAGGGATCAGGCCAAAGAAAGAGGGGCAGCTCCCCCGTGGGCCAAAGGGCCGATCAACAAGCAAGGCCTCATCTCCAGGGAAAACTCTCATTGCCTGGGAAAAAGTCCAGTCAGTGACCCAACCACTGTCACCTAGGAAACACTTTAGGCCTCAGCTTGGAAAAAAGCAATACACAGCACATGCCAACCCACTGTCTCCCAGGAAATGCCCCTGCCAGTGTTCCAAATTCCCATAATTTCTTCTGCCTCTCCTGTGCATGCCTGACTTGAGGATTTCCCATCCATCCCTGAATGCCCCAGTCTCTGGTGCAGGGCTTCTCACAGACGGATACATTTTAAGGTAAGAAGGAACAATTAGATCATCTAGTCTCATCTCCAGAATGACACAGGCCATAAAATTTCACCTAGTTACACCTGTATTGAGCCAATTTGTTTTTGACTACATAATCGTCCAGAAAGGCATCTAGTCTTCACTGGAAGACATCAGGAGATGGAGAATCCATTACTCCCTTTAGCAGTTTGTTCCAACAGTTAGTCTTGCTCATAGCTGAAAATTTTGCCTTATTTCTAATTTGACTTAGTCTGATTTCAGCAAGCGGCCATTGGTAATTGTTATGCCTTTCTACACTAGATTTTAGAGCTTTTTAATATACAGTATTTTCTTCCCATGAAGGTTCTTATTTATTGTAATCAAGTGACCTCTCCACCTTCTTTTAGATAAGCTAACCAGATAGAGCTATTTAAGTCTCTCGCAGTGATGTTCTAGCCTTGTTTGTCCCAGGATATTAGATAGACAAGGTGGTTGAGGGAATAACTTTCATTGGACCAATTTCTGTTGGTGACAGAGACAAGCTTCTCTGTGGATGCTCAAAAGCCTTATTCTCTCACATGAACAGAAGTTTGTTCAATAAAAGACATTTTCTCCCCCACCTTCCCTCTTTCACAGTAAGGCATTTTCTACACCCCTTGAATAATCTTTGTGGCTCTCTTCTGCACCCCTACAATCCTCCTCCCACCAAGCTCCTCACCTCTGCCTCCTCCTCAAGGATCTGCGTGGCTGCCTCCCGCTCCCTACGCATCCTCTCCTTCCATAAGAACAGGACAGAGTCAGAACAGCATCCAAGCAGCACAAGCAAAGAGAGAGGCAAAGGGGTCAGCACCACATGGGACAGTCCCTCCATCAAGGGAAGGAGAGAGAGGTAGCAACTCCACACAGCACAAGCTGGGCAGTTACCAGGGGAGGAAAGGGGAACAGAGACCCCACACAGCACAAGTTGGACAGTTATCAGGGAAGGGGAGCAGAGATCTCACATAAAACAAGCCTGGAAGTTATCTGGAGGGAGGGAGAAAAGACCCCACATGGCACCAGCTGGGCAATCATCAGGGGAAGGGAGACATGATAAGGCACTAGCCCCTTAGTGCCACCATCCCTCCAGGGGCAAGGAAAGGCAGGAACTATGGTAGAATAAAGACAGACTTGAACTGTGCTGCTCAGTTCTCTGTCACTCAGCATACGGAGACCATGACTGAGTCTCACCTGGGTGGCAATGATTCAGCTCAAAAGGATCCCTCCCCCAACTCTGGGCCTGCATATGAAAAAGAGAGGTTACTTACCAGTAACTGTTGTTCTTTGAGAGTCACCTCTGTCCATTCATACTGGTGGGACGTGGCGCCCCGGGCTTCGAGCTGTGGAACTGCCATGAAAATCCATGTCCATTGGGAGAAGCACAAGAGATCTCCCATGAGGGTGACCTCATTGCCCTGGTCTATACAAAGGAGTGCACCCCCAACCACCTCTAGCCCTTCTCCCCAACAGCAGACCACTGAAGTTCTACAGAACTCAAGATAGAGGGGAAGGTGGACAGGTAGTGTAAATGCACAAAGGCAACTCTTTAAGAACAACAGCTACTGGTAAGTAACCTCTCTTTCCTCTTCTAGAGCCTCTGTGCTTTCCCACTTGCAGGTAATTAGCAAGCATTCAAAGGCATATAAGCACTCAAACCCCCATCTCCCAAACAGAGAGTTGGAGTATGATGGTAAGTTCAAAGAGTGGTGCCTGATGAATGCATATACTGCTGCTTTGCACCCCTCCACCAGGTAACCCGACTAAGGCAGACCAAGAATGCTGCAGTGGTTATCATGGAGCAGGTCTTTAAACCAGGAAGTACTGGTTTCCTAGCTAAGATGAGACAATATTTCATACATCTCCTTATTCAATATGAAAGTGTCTGTTTGATAATGGAATTCTGGCGTTGCTCCCCATGAGCTATGAATATTCTATTAGATTTTCTAAAAGACTTAGTCTTTTCCAGGCAAAACCAAAACTTTCTCTTGTACATCTAGGACCTGGAGATAAGTTTCCATGAATTGACACTTGTGCCCAGCTCACCAAGTGATCCATGACCTGTCCTATTCATTATTTACCACTCCGCCAAGCTTTGTCTTGCCTGCAAACTTTATCAGTGAAGGTATAATGGTTTCTTCCAGGTCACTAATAACAATTTTAAATAGTGAGTGGCCAAGAACCAATTCCTGCAGGACCCCACTAGATATACACCCATTCAATGATGATTCCCCATTTACAATTACATTTTTATGTCCATCAGCTAGCCAGTTTTTAATCCATTTAATATATGCTATGTTAGTTCTGTAGTGTTCTAGGTTTTTAATCAATAATATCCTGAATTAACAAATAAAATGCCTTACACAAATCTAAATATACTACATCAGTACTACAGTGGAGCCGCATCATAGGCGCATTTAACTTACGCAATTTTAACTATATGTGCTCGGCAAAACAAAATAAAAAAAGAGAAAAATAACAATTTAAATATTGTATCTGTAGTGTGGGTGATTCTGCTCACCATTCCACTCAATGAGTGTTTGACTATACGCGATTTTCGCCTTACACACTGACTTCAGAACCTAACCCCTGCGTAAGCTGCGACTCCCCTGTATTACTTTTATGACCCAAACCTGGAATCTCATTAAAAAAGGCTAACAAATTAGTTTGACAAGATCTGTTTTCCACAAACCCATGCTGATTGGCATTAATTACATTACCCTCCTTTAATTCTTTATTAATCGAGTCTCATATCAGCTGTTCCATTATTTTGCCTAGGATCGATGTCAGACTGATCGCCCAATAGTTACCCAAATCATCCTGTTAATGCTTTCTAAATATTGGTACAGCATTGGTTTTCTTCCAGACTTCTGGAACTTCCCCAGTGTTCTAATAATTATTGAAAATCAACATTAATGGCCCAGAAACCTCCTCAGCCAGTTCTATGAAAACTCTCAGATAAATTTAAAAATTTTAATTTTAGAAGCTGCTGTACAACATTCTCCTAAGTTACTACTGGAATGGAGAATTTCATCATCATTACATAATATAATATCCTCTGTTTTTTTCCAAATACAAACAAAAATATTTATTGAACACTTCTGCCTTTTTTGCATTGTTGACAATTCTATAATTTCCTTCTACCAATGGATCAATACCATTGTCAGGATTCTTTTTTGTTTCTAATAGACTTTAAAAACTCTTTATTGTTCTTAATTCTGCTGGCCACAGATTTTTCCTTTTGTTCTCTTATATATTTTTTACAATTTCTACTTCTGATTTATATTCCTAAGTATCATGGGGTTGCAATAGAAAGGCTTGGGGGCCCTCTGAGAGCCAAAGTAGTCCACAATAGCCAGCAGGTTATCTCCATGTTGTGAGATGGAGTGTCTCTGGGTCAGGATGCAAAATCCTCCCTTGCTGTTGCAAGAGGCATCTGGAGAGAGAGAGGCAGCAGACACAGCGTAGAAGATCTGGGTACCAGTCCTGACAAGGCAACATTGGGCCTATTAATATAATGTTGGCTTTGTCCAACCAGATCTTCCTTATGACTCTGAGTCTGAGGAGGATGGGAGAGAAGGCATATAGAAGTTGGCTCCAGTCCAGGAGAACCACATCCAAGATAAGACTTTTCTCTGTGCGCTCCTGTGCAGAACACATGGCATCTGGTGTTATGTTCAGCTGTGAAGAGGTCTATTACAGGGTTACCTCATCTCTGAAATATCGCTTTATCCTTCACTGGTTTAGGACCACTGGTGCTGATTCTGAGATCTCCTGCTGAGCAAGTCTGCCTCCATGTTTTCCTCTCATGAAGTGCAGAACAATAGGGAAGATTTTGGATGCACCACAACCATAATGTTCTTGCCTCGACTGATGACTGACAGGAATGTGCTCCTCCCTGCTTGCTGATGTAGTACATGGCTGTGGTGCTGTTGGTAAGCACCTATACTACATGATGTTGCAGGGACAGGTGACGGCCCTGAGAGACCATCATACTGTCCTGAACTCCAGTACATTTATATGGATTCTGGACATCCAGGGCTTCCACAGGCCAAATACTTTGAAGTCTTGCAATGAAAACCTCAGAGGCATTGGTGGAGCATGTGAGGGTAAGGAAGAGCGAGTAAAGGACATTTGCCTGAGGACCTTGTCCCTGTTCTCTCACCACTGAAGCTGTTGGTGCACTCAAAGAGGGACGGGCTGTGCCTATTCTGTGTGGCTTCTTGTCATCCAGAGCAGCAAGGGTCTCACATTCAGACAAGCAAAAGGTGCGATGTAGATCAATGAAGTCTCAGGCCTAGTAGTTGCAGGAAAAGTGTTGTGGTCTATATAAGTTGCTCATTGAGTGTTGTTAATCAGTCTCATATTTTGCAAAATCTCTCCTCTGGAAGAAGGGCTCTGCTTGAGTGCAGTCTAGGATGCTCCAGGTAAGGTGATACGCTGTGCAGATTGAAGCAAGGATTTCTCCCAGTTGATTAACAGTCCTAGTGACTGGAAGAAGTTGCTCACGTATTGGATTGCTGAGGCGAGACAGTCATCAAGGCATGAGTAGACGAGTGACAAGGTTTGAAGGGAGGGGATTGGGGGGATGGATTAGTGATGTGGTGCACATCAGTATGCAACTCTCAAATGGACCCTCAAAATCACTGTTGAGAGACTGATGCTGAGGGCTGTGAGGAGAAACGGCATGGGATCCTGCTCCTACACTGTTGAGGGTATTTCCCAACAGACAGTTTAGGAGGTGACCTATATCATCTATGAGACTGCATCCCTTGGTGTTGTGAGGAAAGCAGCATGACGAGCAGGAAAAGCTCATAGAATCATACAATATTAGGGTTGGAAAAGACCTCAGGAGGTCATCTAGTCCAACCCCCGCTCATAGCAGGACCAACACCAACTAAATCATCCCAGCCAGGGCTCTGTTAAGATGGGCCTTAAAAACCTTTAAGGATGGAGATTCCACAAACTCCCTAGGTAAAGACGAGTTCTGTTTGCTCTCTGTGGCAGTGGTGAAGGAGCTGAGGTCGTGCATTCTCTTCTACAGAGTAAGACAAGGACATCACCTCACGCAAGAACACTCATGTAGCCCCCGCACCCCACTCCCCAACAGACATGGCCTTTCGAGGCAGTTCTGCAGCTCAATGAGTCAGACGCCAAGTCCTACAGGTGTGACTGCACAGGTTCTTAAAGAAGGACTGGAGTTTAACATGCCCCACTCCTCCAGCTCAGCACAACAGAGCATTAAAATTACCAAAGCACACCTGTGTGAGCTGCTGGGAGAACAGGGCTGCCTCCTGGCCCTGTATCCTGCTGATGAGCAGAGCCCCTGGGGGCTGGAATGTGTGGAAGATTACTGCAGCTGCAAAGGTGTGACTTCTAGTTTAAATTAAGTGTGCATTTGGTGACTGCAGATTCTACATGCCTATGCTCTCAATTTATATTCCTAAATTTGAGGTACTTTTACTGCTTTGTCTTCAAAGAGTAATAAACGGAACACTTCAGAAGAAAGGTATAGCTCTCCCAGGGAGGAAATGCCATCACCTGACAGGTAAATGACACTTAAACAAACTCACAAGGGGTACAAGCATCATGCATAGCGCAACAACAAACCCTCTGTGGTTGATGAGTCAAGGGTGTGGACTCTATGACCCTGGAAAACTATGCATGTGGTTGCCCTGCAGGTGTCAGGACAGGGACAGGTCAAGAGCTGGCTGCAGAAATTGACATGGTCTGACTAAGCTGTAGGCCTGTCAAGAAGCAGTAAGGAAATGCTAGGGAGCCCCTAATACAAGGGAACCCCCACCCTCCTTTTTATTCAAGTCTTCTTTAAAACTTTGCTTCTGTGCGGTCAGTCATAATCATAGACTATGAGACCAGAAGGGACCATCGTCATTATGACACCCTACACCTCAGGGGAGCGCCCTGTAACCCCCATATTCATCATTTGTGTATAATTCTGATATTTCATATAAAGCATGCCATGTGAAGTATCGTGGGAAAGACTATGATCTGCTGAAACCCACTGTTCCACCTAATATGTGTATCATTAATGCATATAAAATTATAAGAATTGTGTTGTATAGTTTTCACTAAAATTTGCTGTGGGTTTGGGAAGCACCCAGGTACTAGCTCTCCAAAGACAATGACGAGGGAGGTAACCAACACTCAGGTGAGTGCTGAACAAACATCACCAACCATTGTTCAGCAAGGGACTTACAATTCAATGACTCACTTGCACAAGGCCACACCAGGGGAATTGCTCAACCTTGCCTGGTGACTCAGCAATGCCCCCAGAAGTGCCTGGGCTTGTGTTCTACAAGTACGCGGACCAAGGGTATAAAACAGAACACAAGGGCCCATGCTTGGCCTTTCTCCTGACCCCGCCTATGCTGCAAGCAACAAACACTCTCAGAAGACTGAAGGCTCCAACAGAGGAGACTGGCCCAGGTTTCAAGGCTGAAACCTGTGTACTATGAACTGCAATATCCAGTGGGATGAGAAAAACTGCTTCATCTAGATGTTGCCCAGTCTAATAGGGTTGAGAGTTTAGAACGCGTGCTTATATTTTATTTTGGTAACTAACTCTGACTTTTTGCCCATCACTTATAATCTATCTTTTGTAGTCAATAAACTTGTTTTCCTGTTTTATTTTTACCAGTGAGTTTGCCTGAAGTGTTTGGTAAATCTGTTCAGGTTTACAAAGGCTGGTGTATATCTACTTTCCATTGATGAAGTGGTGAACCAATTAAAAAACTTGCACTGTTCATCTTGAGCAGTACAAGATGGTATATTCCTGAGGTACAAGGCTGCGAGCTGGGGGGAATTGGGCTGATGCCTTTCTCTGTGTGATTCATGAGTGGCTTTAGGAGCATTCATGCAATCTAGCTGGGTGTGGGGTTCCATGTGCGGTTGTGCTGAGTGATTACAGAACCTGGAGGGGTTTGCTGCTTGTCACTAGAAAAGCATTGTGAGACACAGCCCAAGCTGGAGAGTTAAGGTGGAACAGCGATCCCACATTCCCAGGCTACACCCCGGGGATCCTGTCACAGTGATCATTGAGTCTGACCTCGTGCACATCACAGGCCACAGAACCCAACTCCTGTAATAGACCCTTAATCTCTGGCTGAGTTACTGAAGGCCTCAAATCATGATTTAAAGTCTTCAAGTTACACAGAATCCACCATTTACTCTAGATTAACCAAGCAAGTGACCATGCCCCATGCTACATAGGACGGGCACCAAGATGAGAGAATAAATGGTTATATTTTATTTTAAAATTAAGATTATTGGTGCCACAGGCCTAAAATCACCAAAGTGAACAAAAACGCTAAAGATTCCTGAAATCAAATTCAAAAGTCTGTTGTTCAGACCCTCATAATCTGATTCCCTTCACAGTTTAAGATTTTGGTCCAAATCTTCAAAGCAATTGATGGGTCAAAAAGTTCCAAAAAGTGTTCAGGCATCAGTTTTGGATTACTGTAGCTGTCATAATCATTCCTTGCTCCTGAACTCCTGGTTTCAACCGCAGCTTGATTTGGACTTTGCCTTCTGACTTGGACACTGAAATCAGATCCTTGGTATCGATCCTGGCCTGGAACCTGACTACACACTCCTACACTACTCCCTGCCTCAGGTTTGCCCCCGCTTCGAATATTGCCCCCGCTTCGATTGCCTGTGGTGGGATCCTGATGCCCCGGTTCTTGTGTTGTGTGAAGGTGTAATTAACACTTCCTTATTCACTTTCTCCACTCCATTCATGATTTTATAGACCTCCATCATATCCCCTCCTTACTCATCTCTCTTCTCAGATGAACAGTCCCAGTCTTTTTAATTGCTCCTCATATGGAAGCTGATCCATCTCCCTAATCATTAAGGCTAAGATTTTGTCAGGGTTATTTTTAATAAAAGTCACAGACAGGTCACAGGCAACAAACAAAAATTCATGGATGCCATGAGCTGTCTGTGACTTTTGCTGCTGCTGTGGCTCCATGGTTTCTCCTGCCACCATGGTGGCTGGGAGCTGTGGGGTTCCCCTCCCCCTGCGCACACAGGAACTCTGAGGAGGCTGTCGCCTGTTGCTGGAACCCTGCAGGAGGACCCTGAGGAGGCCCTTGCCCGTTGCTGGAATCTTGAACCTTGCTGGGGTCCCTCTGGCTGCCATCTCCAGTCCTGCAGCCCCAGGGGCCAAAACAGAAAATGTTACAGAGTTCTCTGCAAGTCATGGATTCCGTAACCTCCATGACATAAATACAGCCTTACTAATCATTTTTGTTGCCCTTCTCTGTAACTTTTTCCAATTCTAATGTATCTTTTTTTATGTGGGGTGACCAGAACTGTATACAGTATTTGAGGTGTGAGCATACCATGGATTTATATAGCGGCATCATGGCATTTTCTGTCTTATTACCTATCCCTTTCCTAATTGTTTCTGACTGCTGCTGCACACTGAGCAGATGTTTTCAGAGATCTATCCACAATGACTCC
Source organism: Chelonoidis abingdonii (assembly GCF_003597395.2). Taxonomy (NCBI): domain Eukaryota; kingdom Metazoa; phylum Chordata; order Testudines; family Testudinidae; genus Chelonoidis; species Chelonoidis abingdonii. The sequence continues at coordinate 303,188,871 of NC_133770.1, read as the reverse complement.
AAGATCTCTTTCTTGAGCAATAACAGCTCATTTAGACGCCATCATTTTGTATGTATAGTTGGGATTATTGTTTTCAGTGTGCATTACTTTGCTCTTAAATAGGTAAAGGACTGTTTGAATTTAGATGTAGCATTTTGAACCAGGACTTGCAGTTGTGTCTCCTTAAAATAGAGGCAGATCTGAATTGTGTGTTCCCACCTTTGACTTTACCAGCGGTGCGCAGTTAATGGTGCTGTTTGGAGAGAACTGATCATCTTGGGGCTCCCATCTAATCCAAAGAACAAAGGCTTCTGCTCCTACAGCGGGGGCCTATCTTGTGACTGAGGCACAAGTACAGTGAAGTGCAGCATGAAACGATGTTATAGATGCTGGAATAGTCCCAATGAAGCAAGAGAAAAGAGGTATGGGAAGACAAAAATAGAGGGGCTGGAGAGATGGGGATATTGGTGATCTGAGAGAGTTGATACCGCAAGGTGAGGAGAGGACCCAGAGCTTCCTGTGGGAAGTAGTGCTCTGCTTAGGGCAATTCTGCAGCATTTCCCTCAGAACTCATCACCTTGGCCAACACATTGTCAAGGTCAGAATGTCAGTGTGAAAATGCTCTCACCACTTTCTCCATTTCTTCTCTCTCCCACTGAGTCGCCTCCCTCACCATCTCCATCTCCTGGGAACAAAGGGGAAGATCAGAGAGCCAGATCCTCAAATGACCCCTGCCCTAGGGGCAGCACCATCACCCCCATAGGAGAAGATATGAGAGTCATATCCCTGAGCACTTTTGGGAGAAGCATTACCACTTTTCCAATCCCATGGAAACAGCAGGTGCACAGGAGTTATGGGGAAGAGTGAAATCTTCTACCAGGGGACCCATCCACCATGGCGCAGGCTCCATAGGCCAAAGCAAAACACTGCAGAGCTTCAGAGACCATTCTGCCCCATCCCATTCTCCTGAAGGTAGTTATAGCACCCACCTTTTGTAGGATCTCCAGCTCCTCTGGGGTCAAGTCACGGTCAATGGAGGAGATGCTCTCCAGGCTGTTCTTGCGGCCAATGCCAGCTGCAAAGGGGTTGGCAATGATTCCTGGGGACATCTGCAAAAAAGAAGATAACATCACATGTCAGGAAAGCCAGTGCCTTAGACCACAGAGACCCCACCTGTCCCCTGGGTACTCAGAGCACAGAGAAGATCTCGCCCCACAGACTACAGTCATGTATCTCTTCAGACCCTCCCCATCCCCTAGGGTACCCAGACCACAGAGACCATCTCACTCATGTGCACAAGGGCACTCAGAATATGGAGACAAACATCACAACCCCAGGTGTCAAACAGGTACATTTTGAGAAAGTGTTCTGACTTGCCCAGGTACCCTCACACAATTTGGGGGGCTGGGGAAGCAGAGGGATTCTGAGCAACCCTAGCACTTCACAAGGAAGGAGGATCTCAGATGGGAGGCCTGACACAGCCAGGCCCAAACAGGTATGTCACCCATAGCCTACCATCTTCTCAAGATTTCACAGAGAAGGGTCACATGTGGCCTCCACCAAAAGCTAAGAAGTAGTTGATTGTCATGGTTATTGTGATATCGTTGTATGGGAAACAATTTTAGGGCTATGTAACATGTAGAGCTGGGGTAGTCAATAGGCAGACCATGGGCCAAATCTGGACTGCCAGCCGCTTTGGAATGGACCCTGAAATCTTTTTATTTACTTATTGTTATCAATACTGGTTTTTTAAAATTTCCTATGGAGTCTGGACCTTGACTATATCTTGACCAAGACATTTGGACCTTGACAAAACATAACTGACTACTTGTGATGTGAAGTATTATGTTTCAGATCTGTTGGGAATGAGTGTATCACCTGAAGCAGGTGAGACTCTTTGGTATTACCCTTGGCCCTCATGGCAGTGGTAGGAGGCTCTGACTGACCCTGGCCTCTCATGGGGTGAGAGGAGGGAGCTCTGACTGGCCCTGGCCCTTCGTTAAGCAGGGGGAGGAGGCTCTGATTAGTCCTGACCTCTCGTGGCAGGGGAGAGGGGCTCTGACTGTCCCTCGAGCATCATAGGGCAGCGGGAGCGGCTCTGACCGTCCCTGGCCCCTCATGGCAGGGGCATGGGGGGATCCAGAGACAGCTCCTCAGCTGTCAGCAGTGACAAAGGAACTGAGTGACAGGGGAGCAGCAACACTGCTGTACCAGCAGTTGGGCCGTACCACTCAGCTGGCAGCATTGGAATGTTCCACCTGTTGACATTGGGCACGGGAAGGGGAGTTCTCCTAAACTCTCTAGCAGTGTGATTTGCAGCCCGTCTGGCACTGGATGCCTAAGACCTCTGAGTGCGTCTGCAGTGGCGATGTCTGTCTAGGCCCTGCATGCCCAGCAGTCTGTGTTGGGGTGGTGTGTACCAGACAAAGTCAGGCTTGGGGGAGCAAGAGCCATTCAGTAATTCACATCTGCAACATATCATGAAGAACCACAGTTACATGAAGTAACCGTTTCTTCTTCTTTCAGTAGATGCAGCTGTGTATTACATTTAGGTGACGCACAAGCAGTACACCCCGTGGAGCTCGGAGTCTATGTAAGCAAGAATCACAGGACCATCCTATCAAAGCTTGCATCTGCCCTGGATGATGCAGTGATGGCATAATGGTTCAAGAATGTAGGTATGGATGACCACATAGCAGCCCTGCAAATATCCAACATGGAAATGTCACTGAGGAAAGCTATGGACATTGCTTGTGCTCTTGTAGAATGAGCTCACACCCACTGAGGAGGCGTAGCCAAAGCTACTTCATATGTCATCTTGATGCAGGATGTCTGCCGTTTAGAGATTGTGAAGAGACTGCCTGACCTTTCATGTGATTTGCCATATGACACAAACAGGCAAAGTGAAGCACAAAACAGTTTAGTCCTGTTCAGATAGAAGGCTAGATGTGGCCTGACATCTAATGGATGGAGACACCGCTCCTCCAGAGATGGATGTGGTTCAGGGGAGAACACCAGTAAATATACCGCCTGGTTCAAATGAAACTGAGAAACCACTTTAAACAATAATTTTGGGTGTGGTCATAAAGTCACTTTGTCTCTGGAGAACCGTGTATTTACTGCTGGGGAACTCCAGATAGGTTCACATTTAGAGCCTGCAACTCATGGACTCTTCTTGTGGCTGTTATCTGTACCAGGAATGCAATTTTTGACACACATGTGGAAAGGGACAAAATATGGACTTGAACAGAGGTCCCATCAAAGCTGCTCCATCCGTGTTAAAGTCTCACACAGGAACTGACTCTTGGATCAGAAGATGTAGACAAAGGAGCCCTTTTAAGAATCTTGTTATCATGGCATTGGAAAAGACTGATCTTCCCTGAACAGGGGGATGAAAGCCAGGTAGTCACCAGAACCAGATGGGATTCACTCAAAAGTTCTGAAGGAACTCAAATGTGAAATTGCAGAAATACTAACTGTAGTCTGTAACCTATCATTTAAATCAGCTTCTGTACCAAATGACTGGAGGATAGCTAATGTAATGTCAATTTTCAGAAAGGGCTCCAGAGGTGATCCTGGCAATTACAGGCCAGTAAACCTGAGTTCAGTACTGGGCAAACTGGTTGAAACTATAGTAAAGAACAAAATTGTCAGACACATAGATGAACATAATTTGTTGGGGAAGAGTCACCATAGTTTTTTGTAAAGGGAAATCATCCCTCACCAACCTACTAGAATTGTTTAAGGGGGTTAACAAGCATGTGGACAAGATGGATCTAGTGGATATAGTGTACTTAGATTTTCAGAAAGACTTTGACAAGGTCCCTGACCAAAGGCTCTAAAGCAAAGTAAGCTGTCATGGGATAAGAGGGAAGGTCCTCTCATGGATTGATAACTGGTTAAAAGATAGGAGACAAATGGTAGGAATAAATGGTCAGTTTTCAGAATGGAGAGAGGTATACAGTGGTGTCCCCCAGTGGTCTGTACTGGGCCCAGTCCTATTCAACATATTCAAAAATTATCTGGAAAAGGGGGTAAACAGTGAGGTTGCAAAATTTGCAGGTGATACAAAACTACTTGAGACAGTTAAGTCTCAGGCAAATTGTGAAGAGCTACAAAAGGATCTCTCAAACCTTGGTGACTGGGCAACAAAATGGCAGATGAAATTCAGTGCTAATAAATGCAAAGTAATGCATATTGGAAAACATAATCCCAAGTCTACATGCTAAATGATGGGTCTAAATTAACTGTTACCACTCAAGAAAGAGATCTTGGAGTCATCATGGATAGTTCTCTGAAAACATCCACTCAATGTACAGTGGCAGTCAAAAAAGCAAACAGAATATTGGGAATCATTAAGAAAGGGACACATAATAAGACAGACAATATTATATTGCCTCTATATAAATCCATGGTATGCCCCATCTTGAATACTGTGTGCAGATGTGGTCGCCCCATCTCAAAAAAGGTTTATTGGAATTGGAAAAGGTTCAGAAAAGGCAACAAAAATGATTAGGCAACAAAAATGATTAGGGGTATGAAACGGTTGTCATACGAGGAGAGATTAATAAGATTGGGACTTTTCAATTTGGAAAACAGATGACTAAGGTGGGAAGTAGCCCAGGGAAACCAGACTTCAGTTGGGTAGTATTTGTGGTTTAATAGCCAGTCAGCATGTTGCGGCAGGTTCCCTGCTGATCCCGAGGCGAGACATCTCGCCATTGTTAGGGCCCTGGACTGGGACGTAGTGGAATCTGGTGGGCCTGCGTCCCCCAACGCCTGACACCCCACCCCTGCCTGCATTTGTCTGTCGCCTGCTAGATCCAGGACGACAGCCTGCCAAAGGGTTGGAGCCCCTAGACTGCTTTATTGTGTTGCCCGATTACAGGCCTGAGCCTAAAGACTGCTCATTAGCTCAGCCCTGCCTGAGGGTAGAGCCAATAGACTGCCTGAGGCCTATTGACTGTTTGGGGTTCCACTCTGTTATGAAAGACAAGACACTAATGCCTATTCTGCTAATTCTCCTGACACGAGGCTGTGATCCAAGCAATGTAGTGAGGCAGTGTGGCCTCCCTCCAAACCAGAGGGGGTAGGGACGACTGTGACACTACTACGGGCCCCAGTGAACTCAATTTTCTGAGTGGGAGCCAACATTGACTTTCCGGTGTTTAGCATGAGACCAAGACAGTCAAGCAAGTGCAGTGTGATGCCAACATGAGCAAGAAGTTCCACTCTGGATCTGCCCTTCAGTAACTAGTCATCCATATGCAGGACTGTGTGAATTCCTTTCTTCCTGAGATATGCCATGACAACAACCATGCATTTGGTAAAAACCCAGGGGGCAGAAGAAAGGCTGAATGGGAGCACTTTGTACTGAAAATGGCGCTCCGCCACGACAAACTGAAGGAACTGTCTGTAGTGAAGGTAGGCATCCTGAATGGCCAGAGCAGAAAACCAGTCACTCTGAGACAATGCAGCAAGGACAGCTGATAGAGTGACCACTCAGAATCTCATGACCCGATATATTTGCTGAGGCCACGAAGGCTGAGCATGAGTCTTACCCTTCCTATGGCTTGGGCACCAGAAAGTACTGGAAGTAGAAGCCATGACCCTGGTGTTCTGGCGGAAGCTTCTCCGCCGTTCCCAAAACCAGCAGAGAGCAGACTTGCTCAAGCGGCAGTATCTCATGAGAGGAGTCCCTGAAGAGAGACAGGGAAGGAGGGAGGGGATGAGCTGTGGAGAGAAACAGGATGTCATAGCCTGATCTGGTGGTGCTTAGGAATCAGTTGTTGGTGGTGATCGAGCCTCAAGCATTGTGAAAGCAGCCAGCCTCTCCCTAAAGAAGGGGAATAGGGAGAGAGGAGCAACGATTGGAACGGTGCTCTGGACCAAGGAGTCAAAATGGGCGATTGGAGGGCACCAGGGGAGGGCATGAGGACTGGCCAAACCCCAAGCCCAACTGCTTCATCCTGTGGGATCTCTTCCCCCTTCTGGGGTAGCCCCTTGTCTCAGAAGAGGGGAAAGCTGGCCAAACAGGTGCTGTGGACAATCCTGCTGCTGGTGTTGCTCTTGAATATCACAGCGGCGCAGCTGCACCGCTGGCGTATACACTCCAAGGACTGCAGGATAGCCCTGGAGTCCTTGAAGGAGTGCAGCATCTCAACTGTCTTGTCTGAGAACAGCACTGGGCTGAAGGGCAAATCCTCACTGGCTTGCTGGAGAGTGGGGGCATGCCTGAATTCTGCAGCCAGGAAGCCCTACTCATGGTGACCGTGTAGGCCATCACCCTGGCCACGGTATCCACAACGTTTAGGATGGACTGCAAGGATGTCTTAACCACTAAGTATCCTTTGGTGACAAATGCCCGAAATTACTCTCGCAAGGCCTCAGGCAGGTGGTCTGTGAATTTCGACACAGATGTCCAGTTCATAAAATCATACTTGGACAGCAAGTCTTGCTAATTAGCATTTAGCATCTGTAAGACAGATGAGGTATAAATCTTCCTGCCCAGGATGTCCGATCATTTAGAGTCTCTATCCTTCGGGATGGACTTAACCCAGCCCTGCTGGGCTCTGTTCACCATGGTTACAACCAGAGAATTTGGGGCTGAATGGGAGTAAAAACCCTCAAATCCCCGCACAGGAAGGAAGTAGCACTTTTCCATGCACTTAGCCATAGGTGGTACTGAAGCCAGTATGCTTTGGAGGGCTTTATCTGGTCCCAGGAGCGCATCATTAATAGGGAGGGTGACTCTCCCAGGGGCAGACAGCTGCAGGATATCCTCTAATTTGTGGGTTTCCTGCAAGAACTCCTCTTGGATACCTAGGGAAGCAGCAAAGCATTACAAAATAACTTAGTACATTTTGAAACCCCCTGGTACTGAAGGGGAGGAAAAGCCCGGCAGCATGGAAATCATTTGGAAACAAAGACAAGGCCATCAACTTGAGCCAGAGCCAGATCCTTTCCCAGGGCTGATGGGCAAAGACAATATGACTCTGTAGGCTCTGCAGAGAGAAGGCAAGTGTGGTAAGAAAGAACTGAGGGGCGTAGGGATGGCACCACCTCATATAGTCAGGGGAGGGGACATGGCCATGAGGTGTCCTAGAGAGCAAAACTCTCTGGCTGTGGTGCACTGGGTGTGCCCACACCTAAGTGGAATGCACAGCTGCATTACGCGAAGAAGACACCACTCTTGTGCTCTATCAGAGAGGGTTACCTTAAGAAAGGGTTGGTTCTGAGGACCACCTCATCCCAATGGACCGTGCAGTTCTGAGGCTCTGTGGGTAAAACTCCTTTTTCCAGCCTCAGACCCTGACCATGAAAAAATACAGCAATGCTCACTTTAACAGCTGGAACATAGCTCTTGTCTGTGCCTGGGGAACACAGTTCAGGCTCCAGGGAGTGATCACATGGCGGAAAGGGGGCTTTATCAATGATGCTATCCTCAGAATCTCATCATGTGTCAGTGGCTAGCAATTACTCCCCACAAGGGGAGAGGCAACTCTAGATTTAATCCTGAGTGGAGCGCAGAAGCTGGTCCAAGAGCTAACTATAGCAGGACCACTTGGAAATAGTGACCATAATAAAATAACATTCAACATCCCTGTGGTGGGAAGAACACCTCAACAGCCCAACACTGTGACATTTAATTTCAAAAGGGGGAACTATACAAAAATGAGGGGGTTAGTTAAACAAAAGTTAAAAGGTACAGTGACTAAAGTGAAATCCCTGCAAGTTGCATGGGCCCTTTTTAAAGACACCATATAGAGGCCCAACTTCAATGTATACCCCAAATTAAGAAACACAGTAAAAGAACTAAAAAAAAAGAGCCACCGTGGCTTAACAAACCATGTAAAAGAAGCAGTGAGAGATAAAAAGACTTCCTTTAAAAAGTGGAAGTCAAATCCTAGTGAGGCAAATAGAAAGGAGCACAAACACTGCCAGCTTAAGTGCAAAGAGTGTAATAAGAAAAGCCAAAGAGGAGTTTGAAGAACGGCTAGCCAAAAACTCCAAGGTAATAACAAAATGTTTTTTAAGTACATCAGAAGCAGGAAGCCTGCTAAACAACCAGTGGGGCCCCTTGACGATCGAAATACAAAAGGAGCGCTTAAAGACGATAAAGTCATTGCGGAGAAACTAAATGGATTCTTTGCTTCAGTCTTCACGGCTGAGGATGTTAGGGAGATTCCCAAACCTGAGCTGGCTTTTGTAGGTGACAAATCTGAGAGAACTGTCACAGATTGAAGTGTCACTAGAGGAGGTTTTGGAATTAATTGATAAACTCAACATTAACAAGTCACCGGGACCAGATGGCATTCACCCAAGAGTTCTGAAAGAACTCAAATGTGAAGTTGCGGAACTATTAACTAAGGTTTGTAACCTGTCCTTTAAATCGGCTTCGGTACCCAATGACTGGAAGTTAGCTAATGTAACGCAATATTTAAAAAGGGCTCTAGAGGTGATCCCGGCAATTACAGACCGGTAAGTCTAACGTCGGTACCGGGCAAATTAGTCGAAACAATAGTTAGAAAAAAATTGTCAGACACATAGAAAAACATAAACTGTTGAGCAATAGTCAACATGGTTTCTGTAAAGGGAAATCGTGTGTCTTACTAATCTATTAGAGTTCTTTGAAGGGGTCAACAAACATGTGGACAAGGGGGATCCAGTGGACATAGTGTACTTAGATTTCCAGAAAGCCTTTGACAAGGTCCCTCACCAAAGGCTCTTACGTAAATTAAGCTGTCATGGGATAAAAAGGGAAGGTCCTTTCATGGATTGAGAACTGGTTAAAAGACAGGGAACAAAGGGTAGGAATTAATGGTAAATTCTCAGAATGGAGAGGGGTAACTAGTGGTGTCCCCAAGGGTCAGTCCTAGGACCAATCCTATTCAATTTATTCATAAATGATCTGGAGAAAGGGGTAAACAGTGAGGTGGCAAAGTTTGCAGATGATACTAAACTACTCAAGATAGTTAAGACCAAAGCAGATTGTGAAGAACTTCAAAAAGATCTCACAAAACTAAGTGATTGGGCAACAAAATGGCAAATGAAATTTAATGTGGATAAATGTAAAGTAATGCACATTGGAAAAAATAACCCCAACTATACATACAATATGATGGGGGCTAATTTAGCTACAACGAGTCAGGAAAAAGATCTTGGCGTCATCGTGGATAGTTCTCTGAAGATGTCCACGCAGTGTGCAGAGGCGGTCAAAAAAGCAAACAAGATGTTAGGAATCATTAAAAAGGGGATAGAGAATAAGACTGAGAATATATTATTGCCCTTATATAAATCCATGGTACGCCCACATCTCGAATACTGTGTACAGATGTGGTCTCCTCACCTCAAAAAAGATATTCTAGCACTAGAAAAGGTTCAGAAAAGGGCAACTAAAATGATTAGGGGTTTGGAGAGGGTCCCATATGAGGAAAGATTAAAGAGGCTAGGCCTCTTCAGCTTGGAAAAGAGGAGACTAAGGGGGGATATGATAGAGGTATATAAAATCATGAGTGATGTGGAGAAAGTGGATAAGGAAAAGTTAGTTATTTACTTATTCCCATAATACAAGAACTAGGGGTCACCAAATGAATTAATAGGTAGCAGTTTAAAACAAATAAAAGGAAGTTCTTCTTTCACACAGCGCACAGTCAATTGTGGAACTTCTTACCTGAGGAGGTTGTGAAGGCTGGGACTATAACAATGTTTAAAAGGGAACTGGATAAATTCATGGTGGTTAAGTCCATAAATGGCTATTAGCCAGGAAGGGTAAAGAATGGTGTCCCTAGCCTCTGTTCATCAGAGGATGGAGATGGATGGCAGGAGAGAGATCACTTGATCATTGCCTGTTAGGCTCACTCCCTCTGGGGCACCTGGCATTGGCCACTGTCGGTAGACAGATACTGGGCTAGATGGACCTTTGGTCTAACCCGGTATGGCCGTTCTTATGTTCTTATGGTTGAGGCCTTTTGCAGCTAATCACACTTATAGTAGCCACAAGAAAGGACGGCCTAATGGATAAGACCTGGTGCTGGGAAGCAGAAACCCTGGGTTCAATCTCCAGGTCTGCCACACTCTGCATGAGCTTGGGCAAGTCGCTCCCCCTTGTTCATGTCTCAGCTCTCCATCTCTAATGATATCAGGACAGATGTGGGAGATGCAGATCTACTACAGCAATGGAGCCGATCACAGTGCCTGGATAGAGAGAAATGTGCTTTTTCCAAGGCCCACGGATAAGCTGTTTTGTAGTAACTGCTGAATGTGCGTGCAGGACATGTGGAACTGATTGATTTCTTCCTGGAAAGCAGAAGCATGTCAGTGACAGGATTCTAGGAACCTCAGTTCCAACGGGCTGAGATTTGGGTGGCTACTGGCACGTATGTCAGAAGATCTCTGACTTAGGCACCATTCCTTGGAGTATAGTGTGCATCAGGATTGGGTCAAACACTCACAGACCCTGTGGCTAGTCATGGCAGCCATTGTTAGCATGCTTTGTTCTCCATCTTCTCCATTGTCCTGCCAGGCATAGTCTCGGAGACAAACCAACAGCACCTCTGGGAACACGTCTGGGACAGTTCTTATTGCTGATTCCGAATGGTGCTGCCTGGCCAAAAGCCTTTGTCTCTTACTGTTTGACAAACACATGGAGGATTTGAGACTCCAAAGATCCAGAGGAGGCTGTGAGGCACCGCTTCCCTGGTGCTAACCCTAGCTTTGCTGAGCCACTTTGACACCAAGTTCACCTTCCCCGATATACCAGACCCAAATTGATTGCAAGCAGGGCAATGATCTAGCCTCCTGGTGCAGTGCTGGTGTCTTTGTGTCCCTGTCTGCTCAAGTATGCCATTGCCACGGTATTGTCAGTGCAGCTCTCTCCTCTCCTCCATCCCAATCAATTCATGCCTCTTTTTCACTCTTGGCCCATTACCCATTGCCTGTGTCACTCAGTCACTTGGGAGGAACGATCCCATCTGTGGAGACCAGTGCAGGTTATTACAACTGTTCTGACTCCAAGATTAGGTGAGAAGTGATGATTCATAAATCTGCCTCTCCACTAGTCTCCCTCCATCTGCTTTCAGCCCGTCTCATATCTCCTCCTGGATATCTCAACATGGCCCAACAGGAGCTCCTGATCTTCCCTCCCAGTCCTTCCTTCTCCACACTTTCACTGTCACTGTGCACAGTGCCACGAGCCTTCTTGATACTCAGGCCTCCAAAGTGGGGGTAGCTTTGGTTCTGCCATCTCTCCAGCTCCCCATGGTCGGGCCAAGATCAAATCTTTCCCTTTTGTCCACCAAAAATCTCTGAGATCCAACCTTCTCTTCCTGTCCATGAAGCTAATACTCCCATCTTCATCACTGCAGCCTCCTTCACATCCACCACCCCTCTCTGGTCCTTACAAAACTTGGCTGCTAAGATCATCTTCTTTGGCTGTTGCTCCGACCATCTCACCCCCTTAATGAATCCTCCCCTGGCTCCCATATATCACCTTCACCACTGTCCTTCCATACTTATCTACTCTTGTCTTGAATCATATTGTCCCTGACTCCTCAACTTCACCAGCAATGCAGCCCCCACTGACTGTCGTCAGCTTCTCTCATAGATCTGGACCTTCATTCATGCTGCCCTGTAGACACAGAACACCTTCCCCAAATTGGTGTGTAAGGTCTCTACTCTATCCTACTTCAAATCCCTCTCTAGCCCTGCCTGTGTCGCACTACTCATGAGAAATGAGTTAAGATGGGTTAAGGGTTGCTGCTGCATAGCAGGGCTTTCTGCTCTCTGTGCCTTTCTGGAAGGCGGTATTTCAAATATTCGACATTAAAGTGTAGAAACACAAGAATCACAGAATTATAGAATATCAGGGGTGGAAGGGACCTTAGGAGGTAATCTAGTGCAACCCCCTGCTCAAAGCAGGACCAATCCCCAACTAAATCATCCCAGCCAGGGCTTTGTCAAGCCTGACCTTAAAAACTTCTAAGGAGATTCCACCACCTTCCTAGGGAACCCATTCCAGTGCTTCACCACCCTCCTAGTGAAAGTGTTTCCTAATATCCAACCTAAACCTCCCGCACTGCAACTTGAGACCATTGCTCCTTGTTCTGACATCTGCTACCACTGAGAACAGCCGAGCTCCATCCTCTTTGGAACCCCCCCCCCCTTCAGGTAGTTGAAGGCTGCTATCAAATCTCCCCTCACTCTTCTCTTCTGCAGACTAAACGATCCCAGTTCCCTCAGCCTCTCCTCATAAGTCATGTGTTCCAGCCCCCTAATCATTTTTGTTGCTCACTTCAGGCAATATTCCCCACACAGCACCCCAGACACCTTATCTCTGCCCTCTGGGGGTGCCAACATAAGGACTCCCTGCACTGTAGGTGTCGGCCTAGGGTGGGGTGTCACTTTGTGGCAGTTGTGAGGGTCACTCCATACATATATGAAGACAGTGTTTTTATGGAGGAACCTGTCCGCCACAGGGCTCCTCCTGGCACTGGCCTTACCCCGCCCCCTCCCCCAGGCTCTCACCTCAATGGCAGCTGCAGCCTTGGGGTCAAAGCCATCACACACAAGCACAAGGAGCTTGTCACCCACACTGCGTAGGATCTGCACTGCCTCTGTGTGCGTCATTCCCAGCAGACTCTGGTGATTCACCTCCAGGATCCGCAGCCCCACCTTCAGCCGACCATCCCTGGCAGCAGCCCCAGAGGAGCTCACCTGGAAGGGACAAGAGGGCTGAGAATGGGGAGGGGGACAAGAAGAACGCGCAGGGAGTCGTGGGAGGGAAGGGAGTGGAAGAGAGGACACTACATGCAGGCAGTAGGGAAAGGAGGTGCCCATGTGTTTATGCAGGAGGGAAGGGAAGGAGAATGAGCACAAGAGATATGTTGGGCTTGGGAAAGGAGAGCACTTACGCAATTCCTTGGGGAGAGTGGGAAAGGGGAGTGATTGTATGCCATTCCTGGGGCAGGGAGTGGGCAGGGAGAGGGATCACACGTGATTTCTCTGACAGCACATACATACGTGACTCCTCAGCATGGTGAGGGGAGGGGCTCATGCATGACAGCACAACGGCAGGCATAGGGGGAGTGCCTGCCCATGATGCCGAGGAGAGCGCTCGCCCACAACTCCTCAGCGCGCAGGGGTTAGGGAGCAGTCACCCATAACTCCTTGGTACGGTGGGGGAAGCGTGTGAAAAGAAGACGACTCACATGCCATTCCTCATGGGGGGAGCAGGAAAATGCTTGCACAATTCCTCGGGGGGCCGGGGGAGAGCACTCACATGCCATCCCTCAGAGCAGGGAGAGCGACTGGTAATAAAGCGAATGAGCACACAGACATTCCATGGGAACTGGGGTTTGCGGGGAACTTAAGCACACTGTGTGGGTTCTAGCAGGAAGGAACGTGCATGCATGTTTACATGGGGAGAAGTGGAATCAAACAGAGAGACCACATGGAAACTGGGAGGAGGCCTGATTTCCCACAGGAACTCCTTTCTGCTTCCTGCCTAATAGCCCCTGCTCTGTGCAGGGCACCCTGAGTCTGTTACCTTGGAGATGAAGATCCCCTCATCGGTGGGGTCAAAGGGGTTCCCAGCATGGCCTTTCGCTCCCCCCCGAATGCTGATGCCCAGCTTTTCTCCAGGAGCCTTCTCAATGCAGATTTCCTGTGGGCACAAAAAAGGTCCCTGTCTCCAGTTTGATTTAGTTTGGGCTGAAAATGTGGCTGACAGACTCTGACTGGAGGTGCGGGGGGACTGTTGGTGCTGGTAGCAGACCATGCACCGAATAGCCAGGAAAGGGCCAGCTCTGTGGTTTCCACCTTCTTTGGTCTGATGGGTTTGTTGTGGTTCTCCTCTCCCAGTTCTGGGTCTAAGGGGGCAGAACCCCATCCAGCCTCCAGCCATAGTGACTGTTGGGTGTAACGATGAACTCTTGCCAGTCCCAGGCTGGGTACCCGCCTCCTCATCTGAGATCGCTCCTGCCACCAGGAGAGAGGGGAAACTTCATCCAGCTGTGGAGCTGCACCTCTCATCCAGCCTTCCATCTAGGCTCAGATGGAGCAGAGACTGCCTGCCCGAGGACACAGCCCCCTGGGGAGCAAGGGCACAGCCCCACTCAAACTGTCTCCTCCCAGGAGCAGGGCCATTTAATACTAATAAAGATCTGGGCAGGGGGAGGGATAGCTCAGTGGTTTGAGCATTGGCTTGCTAAACCCAGGGTTGTGAGCGCAGTCCTTGAGGGGCCATTTGGGGATTGGTCCTGCTTTGAGCAGGGGGTTGGACTAGATGATACCTTGAGGTCCATTCCAACCCTAATATTCTATGAATACAAGGGAGCTCTTCTCCTGCTCCGGTTTACCCACCTCCACCTACTGCATTTCCTAATGGGGAGTTCCAAAGGCAGTGTCTGTGAATTTTCCTACATGCACTTTTGTCAGTAGAGTTGTCAGGCTGTGCCCAGACCAGGGCTGCTGCTCCCACTTGGGCTCCTCTCCCCTCTCAGAATCTACCTGCATGCCAGATGGCGGAGGATCTCGTCGCACCAACATGCTCAGCTCCTGTGTACTGGACAGCAGGGCATTCACAGCCTCCTGGTGGGTAGCATGGCGCAGGTCAATAGTATTGACCTCCAGGATCCTGTCCCCTACTCGCAAGCCACTGCGGGATGCCAGCCCAAGGGGAATGACCTGCAGAGAGCCTCTGGTGTTAAGGCTGGAAAGGGACTCTGATGGGAGCAGATATCCACCTCCTAGCAGAGCTGCTGATGTAGCCATACACACCCTGAGCAGACCCTACCCAGCGGGGAGATGAATGGCAGAGCTTCCCTAGGAAACCTCAATGGATTCCTGCCCCTGCCCCCTGAGCTGCCAAACACCCTGTGACACCCTCCCCACAGACTCCTCCCACTGCCCCCCCATAGCTGCCAAACACCCTGTGACACTCTCCCCACAGACTCCTCCCACTGCCCCCCATAGCTGCCAAACACCCTGTGACACCCTCCCTACAGACTCCTCTCACTGCCCCCCCTAAGCTGCCAAACACCCTGTGACACCCTCCCCACGGGCTCCTCCCACTGCTCCCCATAGCTGGCAAACCCCCCTATGACACCCTCCCCACAGACTCCTCCCAAACCCTCATGCCTCAAAACAAGACGGTTCCATCCCCTGCCTTCTCCCCCACCCCCAAGCTTCCTTGAGGCATTTCCATTCTCCAGTCTCCTTGTTCCAGAGACTCCATCCCCAATGGACATATTCCCTCAGACATGCCCAGACTGGGCTGCCCACATGGGTCCCTACCTTTGAGATAAAGACACCTGGTTCATGAATCCCAAATGGGTGGCTTGAATGGTCACTGCCTCCAACAATGCTGAGCCCCAGGGGCCCCCCAGCTTTGACCAGACAGATCTCCTGCAGGGAGCAAAGATCATACAGCCAGGGAGAGGGCAAGGAGTACCAAGCAGTGACTGTGCCTGGAAAACTACCCCCAGACACAGAGACCTTGCCTGGGAATGAGCGTCAAGGAGGCTCCAGCAACACATGGGAGACCCAGCCACTTCCCAACAGCCCAACAACATGGTGGCCAGTCCTTTGAGGAACAGCTCGGAACCCCAGTCCTGTCCAATTAACAGAGCACCGGGCCAGTCAAAGCCCCAAATCCCTTACCTCAATGGGGTACTGGTCCTCCAGGCCTTTGGGCAGATGGTTCCTTTGCAGCAGAGGCGTCTCCTCAGGCGGGCTCTCCCCATGGCTGGGAGGTGGTGGTGGGGAGTGCGTGCGCACTCGCTGCACCACTGGTGAGTCTCCCTCGCTGAGCTGCTGTGTACCCTCTCTCTCTACCAGCAGCGCGATGGTGGGGGAGGATGCGGTAAGCAGCGCTACTGCCTGATCATGCCTGGCTTCTGTCATGTCTACCCCATTGATCTAGAACAACCCGCAAACCCAGTGTCAGCACATCACGCCAGTACACCCTGCCCTGCCAGGCACCTGCTGAGCATCACATGGGATCCCAGCACCCTGTCCCCCACTGTCCTGAGCCAAACCACCATGTGCCTCACCAACACTACCCCTCCCTAGATGGCGGAGCCCTGAGTAGCTGCCGATATCCCACTTGGCCATAACCTTTCTTCTAGCCAGCCATCTAGCTGCCCATCAATGCCCCCTCCCACCACCTTACATGGCAGGGCCCAGAGTAGCAGCCAGTGCCTCAGCAATGTATCAGGAGAGCACATCGGCTAAGCACGAAGACCCAGCTTCCGGGAGTCCCATCACATACGCTAGCCATCCCCACAACTCTGCTCCTTTTTAATAAGTACCCAGGAAACTGTGCCTCACCCTGCACTGGCTCTGCACAGACTCCCCCACCCCAGCTTTCCTGCAAGATCACAAATGCCAGGTCCAAGGGGCCACACTACAGGAATGAGGGCCAGGAAGATCCCAGCGCGGGAAGAGGCTGGAGAGACGCTTCCTGGCAGGAGACTGCCACATTCAGAAGAAAAATTATTGCTCAAGCAATAAACTTCTTCAGTTATTATTCTTGTGGACATAGTAGTTCTGAAGCACCTGCTGGTCCTGCTATGCCCCTACGGCAGAGCCCAAACATGCCAGGCCACCGTGGGTGCAGTGGAGCCTCTGCCTCTCACAGCGAGCAGAGTGGGAGATGAATTGGTCCCCATGGGGTGCCTCATTTCCCACCCTCAGGATGGTTCATGGTGGCCCTTCATCACCACTGGGTACTGCCCTCCTAGGTGTAAAAACACCATATTTCCTTCAATCTGTCAGGGCAAAGCCTGCCAAGGGGCCCTGGGAAACCAAAAGGGCTACAATTCTGCTCTGAAATGAGCCAGAGACTTGTAATGCCAAGGACAAGCAAGGTCTGTGATCCAAAGGGCTGGCTGGAAATGTTACAGCTAAGCCCCAGCTCTGCACTAGAAAGGAGTTCCCAGACAAAGCCAGCCATTCACAGACTGGGCCTGAAGCATCCTCCCAGCAGGCCTCATATGTGGATATGTGGATCCCGGTGACACTGCCCACAACCAGCCTCATCCTCACCCTCACCAGACCTGGCACTACTCACTCCAGAGAGCAAATGTCACACTCCACCTGAGCCACACGAGCCTGTACCAAAGAAGCCTGAGGTGAGGCACCTCCTGACATCCCTGGCTCCTATCTCCATTATCTACCCCATCACCTCCTCCCCAGAGCCATTTTCCAGCCCAATCAAGAGGAACACTGAAAGTGCAGGGTTCTGCTTCTGACCATACCACAGACATGGATGGGAGGGACTCCCCCTCTGTCCTCACAGTGAGTAGTCCATGAGAGCCCTCTCAGTGAAGACTCTTCTGATCACTCTGAGTACCAGCGATGGGGAGAGAGCCCATCCCAAACATATACAAAGCAAGAGGCTCTGGGGGTGGGGAGAAGGAGAGTAGGAGGTGGAGAATAAACCCAGCCACTAGCTCCTGGTGGCCACCAGGGGCCAAGACCCACCAGCTGCACCGGACACACCTGCAGCAGCTGCACAGGCTCCCTGGACTGAGGTCTGGCTTTGCGAACTGCCCTTGGTCTGTTGAGCACTGTTCTTTATCTTGGACCCAGGCTGGACCCAGGCTGCAGCTCAGGGTGCTGTGCTCACGCACAGAGCAAGTTTTCCTCTGTAACCTCAGCCTAGCTATGTCATGGCCAGACAGAGCAGGGCCAGTAAGAGCAGGCGGGGCTGCCCAATGCCCAGAGAAAGGGAAAACTACCAGCTGCCCTCTGTGCAAGCAGCTCCCTACATGGTCCCGTGCCACAGAGAGGCTGTATCTCCCAGTGACAGGAGCCCAATCTCCACCTCTGTGTAAGCAAAGAGCTGCCACTGCCCTCTCACTTCCGTCTAGTTCGCTACCATCTGCTCCATCCCCAGTTCTGTTGCTGCCAACTGACTGCCCTCTCCCTCCACCTCCAAAATCCAGGGATCCCTCTCTGCCCCAGGCCCAGCCCTATGTCCCCAGTCTGGTACCTTCCCCTCCTGGGCTCCCTGCCCTCCATCCTCAATCCTGTACCTCCTCTGTTCCGCTCCATCCCCACTCCCTACCCCCTGTGTCCCCAATCCTGTACCACCTACCACGACCTGGGGTCCCTGCCCTCTCTTCCCACTCCTATTTGCCTTCTGCCCTTCATTCCATCTCCTCTGGCCTGTCCCCCCCAGCTTCAAGAGAGTTCTAGTTACCTTCTAACACACACAGCCATTGATGAGGGATATTATTCACAATGAAGGAGAAAGACTGGTCAGAACAGGGGTGAGGACTGGAGCGTTAGTAGCCAACCACAGGCATGTTTTTGGGGTGTTAAGTTTGGAAAAAGACCTTGGTTGGGTCCCTCAATCCACATGCTCAAAGCCCCCACCCTACCCCCCCAGCAGAGGGCAGGCCTCCCGCAGAAGAAGGGTGCAGAGGAGGTTTTGAGGACAAGGATGAGAGTAGGAAGCTACGCTGTATTTCTTTTCTCAGGAAAATATAGGCCCCTTAGGACTGGTGGGAGCTAAGGCCTAAGAACTGATACCCCTAGCTAGCACCATGGGCATTGGATGCTTGCTCTTTCTCACAGACACATGTACTGGCATCTGCCTGCTTGCAGCACTCACAGGCAGCCTGCCTGTCTCCTGCCCGCAGCACGCCAAGGTCTGCCCAACTGCCTCATTTAGACCCTGGGGATGGTCACAAACTCACACTTGTACATGCCAGGACTATCACCTACTGAAAACCTGCCCAGTAAGGACAGGCAGGTGCTGCCCAGTTG
This sequence comes from Chelonoidis abingdonii, assembly GCF_003597395.2. Taxonomy (NCBI): domain Eukaryota; kingdom Metazoa; phylum Chordata; order Testudines; family Testudinidae; genus Chelonoidis; species Chelonoidis abingdonii. The sequence continues at coordinate 303,170,118 of NC_133770.1, read as the reverse complement.
AAGACTTTGTAAGAAACAGATTAACATGGGGCTTCTCGCTAGCCAAGGTCCTGCATTTTGACCTGGATTCTCGTATTTTGGAGGCTGACAGCAAGTCATCAAACCTTCAGGGAAGAATTAGAAACATCCACTTCAAAGAGTCACCACAGTCCCACAGGGCCAATCTAGGTGAACCACGGGGCACTGGCTTCTGGGCATTCTGCACAGGCTCCAATTCACAGAGGTCCACAGAACAGTCAGGAAGTAGGAACGCCGTAGGTCTACAGACACTTGGCAGGTGGGGATGGAATCCCAGCCCACAGGGCCACTGGATGCTCCCGTGGGGAGATGCCATCCTAGCAGCAACAAAGCCATCCTGCACCGCAGGAGGGTAAAAGGCATAGTGGCAGATCTTGTCAGGAGACAAACAGCTGCTGGAGAGGCCATGGCCTGCAAAAGCCGTTGCTAAAATGCAGAGAGCTCTGTGCAACGCCCAGACCAGGAAAGCAGCAGTCAGGCTGGAGGAGGAAAGGATCTCTCTCTATGGACTGATACCGCACTCATCCCCATGATCCCAAGTGCTAGACTCTGAAGCTCAGCACTGCAGTCTCTTGTTACTGTGCATACTCAAGCATGGGCAATAGGCTCGCATGAGCAGGAATGTGCCAGTTGAGGCAGAGGAGGCTATTTTTTCTATACAAGCCATGACACCACATCCATCATGTCACCAAGAACAGTGGCTCTCAACCTTTCCAGACTACTGTACCCTTTTCAGGAGTCTAATTTGTCTTGCACACCTCATGTTTCACCTCACTTAAAATCTACTTGCTTACAGAATCAAACATAAACATACAAAAATGTAGTCTATGGAGCAGTATAAACAAGTCATTGTCTGAAATTTGAGTTTGGTACTGACATTGCTAGTGCTTCTAATGTAACCTGTTGTAAAACTAGGCAAATCTCTAGATGACCTGATGTACCTCCTTGAAGACCTCTGCATACCCACAGGGGTACATGTACCCCGGTTGAGAACGACTGACCAAAATGATTGATGACAGCAAGGCCTATGTGTGTGCTGAAACCAAATACCCTTCCTACAAGCCCTGATCCATGCAGAGAATGGGCTGAGGGGGCAGCCTACCCACACTGCTGACACTGAGGAATGCTGAAATGGCCTCATCTTCCCACCCTGAGAAGACAGACTGCAGTCTGACAAACAGCTCGAGAGTCTTTCTGACCCCACTGCAGGGGGTGCCAACTGGTACCATGTGGATCTGGCCTTGGGTGCCACCTGGCTACAGCTACACAATCCCCACAGTACAGCAAGCAGAGACACCCCATAGGGCTCTAGCTAATCTAGACAGCTCCCTGGGATCAGCTGCTGTCCAGGCCATGGCTCAATTTTGGAAGGCCTAGAAGAAGAGGAGCAGGGGAGGAGGAACAGAGGGAGAGATGCTGGGCCACCCAAGCCCCATATGAAGAAAAATGGTGCCAGGCCCAGCTCAGTGCTACAAAGGGTTTTCATGAGAAAGGGAAAACAGCGCAGACCCCAGGCCCAGGGATAGAGCAGACAGAAGCCAGCACTGACAAGGCTGTATCAGTGCTTACCCGCACCAGCTCTGTGGTAACTTTTGCTCTTACCACAGCAGCTGGACTAGAAACCCACCACCAGCACCAGGATGCAGGAGCTTCCATTCGCTCAGAGGCAGCATGCGAGCTTGGGGAAAGGGGGCAGGAAGGAGCGCAAGTGACACAGATTAGCAGAGAGGTACGAGGTTAGAGGCAGAGGTGGGATCTGAGTCACTGGCACAAGCAGCAGCAGGAACTGGGGACCAAAGCTTCGAATCAAAGACCAGGAAAAAGGGTTACACCAAGTCCCCCTGGGCCTCACACTTGGCTTGACAACCCTCCCCTCTCCATCTATCACCTACACTGACCCCCTGGCTTTCTGGAGGGAACAACTGCCACCAACGTGGGCAAGAGTCACTGGTCCCCTGGGCAGCACCCACAGGGCCCTAAGGGGAAGACGTGTCCACCCTATGTAGTGCAGCTTCGCAGATCCCAACGGGGGAGCAGACCCCACCTACCCAGTGAAGCATCAGGGGGCCGCAACTCCCCAGTGCAGCCAGCGCTGCTGGAGGGACTCACCAAGGTACTGTGAGTCAAGCGTTCACTGTGTAAGGGTGGGCACCAGCCTTGCCAAGAGCCAGTCAAAGCTGGTGACAGGCTGGGACAGCATGAGCGGGAGCTGCTGCTCTCTCTTGGGCCCTAGGAGCTGGGAAAGGAGCCCAGAGGTCAAGTGACAAGGAGACAGACCCCTGGAGAAGGGGCTGAGGAGGGACAGTGGGATCTGCTTTCCTAACTCCTACAGAAACAGTAACAGTAAATGACAGCTTCTGGCAAGACTCACCAGCACTACCTCTCCCTCCCATGGCTACCCCAAGGCCCCAAGCACTCACCGAGATGACCCGGTCTCCAACGTGCAGCGTCCCGTCCCGATGGGCCGCACCACCCTCTGCGATCCGAGAGATAAAGATCCCCTGAAATAGAGCCATGGGGGTCAGAGATGCCCCCACCTCATCACCGGAGCACCTCCACATCCAGATCCCTTCCCAGCAGCTGGCCAAGTCCCAGACCCTCAGCCCCCTTCCCACCGGGACCAAAGCCCCCTGCCCCTCTATCACACCACTCCCTCACTCCCCATCCCCCTTCTGACCCTGGCCACTCCACACCTCACCCTCGGACTCCTCAGTCCCCCAAACCCTGCGTGGAGCCTCTGGCTCCAGGAAAGCCTGACTCAGCGGAAGCTCAGAATACACAAGCCGAGAGGAGGGGGAGCCAGGACTGAATGTCACTGGCTACCACTGCCAGCCCCACCCCCACCCCTGCCCGCCTGAGCTCCTCTGCCTGGCACAGAGCTAATGACACCCCCATAGGAGTGCAGGGAAACGCCACCTGTCCCCCGGCCTGCAGAGATCTGGGGCTGAGCTCCCCTCCCCGCATGCCCACCTGCCCTGAGACATGAGGGCTGAGCTCCCCTCCCCCGGGGGCTCAGGGAGACCCCCCTACCCCTGCACCAACCTGCCCTGCATACAGATGGGGCAGAACACTCTTCCCCTGGGAGCTCAGGGAGACCCCCTTCCCCCCACACCCACCTTCCCTTTGACATGGGGGCTGAGCTCCCCTCCCCTAGGGGCTCAGGGAGACCCCCTCCCCTGCCCCCACCTGCCCTGCATACAGATGGGGCAGAGCACCCCTCCCCCAGGGGCTCAGAGAGACCCAGCCTGCAGAGACATCAGGCAGCGCTCTCCCGAAGACCCCCCTGCTGGCTCACCGTGTCACCCGCCCTGTAGGGCGTGGAGCCCTTGCCCCCGGCAATGCTGAAGCCCAGTCCCTTCTCATTGCGCATGAGGCAGGTGGAGAATCTGTCTGTGGGTGGTGCTCCCTCAGGCCGCTCTGGAAAGCACAGGCCACCCCGTGGCTCTCGTGGGCTGTAATCGTCCTCGGGGCGCAGCGGTGTAACCGTGATGGCGTTCTCGGGCTCCACCATCCGCTCCCGAAGCACCGTCATGGAGACGGAGCTGCCTGAGCCACGCAGTGCCTCCACTGCCATGTGGTGCTCCGCACAGTGCAGGGCTACTCCATTCACCTGGGCAAGGACAGGGGTCAAGGTGGGAGGCTGGCACGGGGAGTCCCCAACCCCCCCCAACGCTCCCCCAAACTCACAAGGAGCCCCCCCACACCAACTCCACAGGGAGCCCACACACACATCGACCCCACAGTGACTCCCCCCGGCCCTGCAGGGAGACCCCTGCCTCCCACACACCACCCCGCATGGAGCCCCGCACACACCAACCCCACAGGAAACCGCCACACACACCAACCCCACAGAGAATGCCCCCCCACCACACAAACACAGATCTACCCACAGGGAGCCCCCCCTACACACATCGACCCCACAGGGAGAGCCCTGCCCCACACACATCCTCCGCCCCACAGGGAGACCCCCTACACACACACCAACCCCACAGGGAGTCCCCTAGCCCCGCAAGGAGACTCCTGCCCCACACACCCCACCTCACATGGAGCCTCCCACATACACATACCACCCCACAGGGAGCCCCCCCACACCCTACCCCAAAGGGAGACTCCCTACACACACCAATCCCACAGGGAGCCCCACACACACACACCACCCCACAGGAAGCCCCCACCCCACCTCACAGGGAACGCCCTCCCCACACACACCAACCCCATAGGGAGCCCCTCTGCACACCTCAACCCCACAGTGACCCCCCCAGCCCCGCAGGGAGACCCCTGCCCCACACACCCCAGTCCACATGGAGCCTCCCACACACACCGACCCCACAGTGACCCCCCACAACCCCACATGGAGCCCCTTACACACACACCAACCCCACAGGGAACAGCCCCTCCCCACAGACACTTATCCCACAGGGAGCCCCCCTACACACACCGACCCCACAGGGAGCCTACACACACACACACACCACCCCACATCAAGCCCCC